>NC_139812.1:22068429-22220929 GCF_963457635.1 Microchirus variegatus | reverse complement strand
TGGCCATAAAATCCTCCTAATATGTCACAGAGACTCAGGAATAATGTTCATATAACAAACTGAACTCACCAACAACAACAGTTCAAAATATATGAATTAAAAAATATATTTTGCAGACTGTAAATCATGTTTATGTTTTGAAATCATGTTTTTGCATGTGGCGCCACCTACCGCCGCCTACCAGTCATTGCAGTCAGTAGAGTCTCAGCTGCCGAGCAACCACGGGTTGCCAGTTACGTCTGAAAACGAAACCTAAAAGACCTCAGTATTTTGAATTTGAATGTAGGAACCGTTTTTGGCCACATTCTTACATATGGCACCTTTAAAACTCAATATTTTTGGTACTAACCAAAAATATTCATCATGTCCAGGTTTGGGAAACACTGATCAACATTTTTCAACATTTTCAGAATTTTCTTGGACCAAACAATAGATAAATAATAATGCTATTAATAATACGAAATTGTCTTATGGGAAAAGTTGAAGTCTAAAACACATCTAAGAAGCTGACAAATCTGGAAAAATATTTTTTTTTATTTAAGTCTAAGAAAAATAATAAGCAAAAATAACAAGCACCAGTTTGATTGTGGCTTTCTGACTTAAAACAAAACCTCAGAGGCAAAACTGGGATTTCTGTTTTGTTCTTTTTCAGAATCAATGAAAAGTTTCTCAAGGTCACGAACACACTCCATCAACGACCCTTGAGACCTGAGCGTGTGTTCTGTTTTACCAATGAAAAAAATGGAAAACCTGAGAGATTCTCTCGCTCGTTGCACGTTGGACTAATAAAATAAAATAAATCCGACTGATTTTGAAGTCATGAAGGGAAAGCTGTTGCAGGGGAGGCTGGTGTGATTCGGTGCAGTCTCGGCTCTGGGGCTGACGGAGATCGTGCTCAGACGAGAGAATAGAGAACTGCCGTAATCCAAGCGTGATGAGGCAAAGACATGGATTAGTTTTCCAGATCAGGGGAGGAGAGAGGGAGATGTTTGGGGGGTTTTTTAAATTGAAAAAAATTACCATTTGTCATGCAATATGTCCATGTGATTTAAAAAATAAAAAATAAAAAAAAAGTCATTCTTACTCATTCTCATGTGGTTGGTTTGAGTTTTTTTGCAGTGTTTGCAAAGAGGGTTGATCTCCAGCTGAGTCTTTATTTCGACAATAGGCATGAAAAGCACGAGTCGCCGTAGACAAACAAGACATGAGACAGGTTCCCGGACGTGGATTTGTTCTGCGATTCCTGGTTCAAACGTAGGATTGAGGGGTTGCTAATGTGTTTGCTGAGACTTTTATTGGTCGAGGTGAATTTAGTTTCCTAAAAACACATTTAAATCGGGAATTTACTGACGCTAACGGGGTTGTTGTTAACCCTTAGAACATGGAGCATTTTTGACTGCTTTTTTCACCATTACTTTGTTAAAATGTAAACTTAGTAAATATTAACCCTTTAAGGTACTACTCAACCATTTGGTCGACCACACTTTAAGTCACTATATCTCATTGAAAAATGCATCAAGCTGAACTCACTTACACTTAATGTGACTTGTTCTGAATGTTGTACTTTATGAATTGTGCAAACCAGGTTTATTATGAACAGACGTCTCAACCGTTTGGTAGAGGCCTGTATCTGAAATACTGTTTGAAAAAAAATTGATTAAGTAATTACATAAATTAATAAAATAATAAAAAAGAAGAAATAATTTTTCCTTTACTTTTTTCTTGGTGCATACCTTAAAGGGTTAAGCACGTATTAACAACTTATTTAGGAAAAATCTTAGCATACCGTGTTAATACATGCTTAATGATTACTAATAAAGGGCTAGAATGCTACTTATATGCATGTCAGGAAGCACCTAGTAAATGGTGAATATGTGTTCCCTAATCTTAAGTGTTACTAGAGTGTCTTACATCCTTTTTTTCAACACTATATAACTACACCTGAGTAAAAAGTACTCAAAATGTTTAAAATCGGATTGAATTAGTGAAATTTGGAAACAGTTGATAGTTCGTTTTTATGGACAAAAAGAAAAGGAAAAACACCTCTATTTTGTGACTTCTGCACAATTATCATGACTTTATATCACTGCTAAGAAGAAGAAGAAGAAGAAAAGCTCTGAGGGTTAAAACAGTTCACTCTTTCTCCAAGAATGGCACATTCTACCATGGATGAAATACATTATTTAGGATCTGTGGACATGAGGGGAGTCCAGTCCAGTGTCTGTGTTTCTTTTGACTTGTAAACAGAATTATCCCCTCCCTTTTAGAACTTGGAAGAAGAAAAGACAAAATAACTTAATGAAGCACTGTGTTAGTTCAGGCAGGACATGTCCTGTGAGTCATGTGCGTCCAGCAGAAGATCATCAGCTGATCCAACAAACATCAATCACCTCCAGTGATTCTTCAAACGAGACTCTGTGTCTGCCCAAGTTTGTCTGCTCGTTCATCCTTCTACGTCACATCGCTTATATTTCTTAAGGAAAATACTGTACTCAATAATAATAATAATTGTAATGAACAATTTATAGTATTACGGCTGTCGAACAATTCGTTTTTTATTGTGATTTATTGGAGATTTTCAATAGTTTATCGTTAATAATTGCACATTAGCACATCTTTTTAAAATCGCAATTCACAGCAGTTTCTATGTCCATAATAACAACACCGTAAAGTGATTCTTTCCAATCAAATGAAAGAACTTGACCCAGGCTTCCCACACCTTGTTTGATCAAATTCAAGGACTCTCAGGAATATGTGTCGACCCCTGTCCAAATTCACTTTGAGCAGCACAATTATCGTACATGCACGGAAATGGGTCACGTGTAGAAGGTTCGGGATGAAGAAAAAATGACCATGATCCAAACCCAACAGTAAGTTTGGCATCTTGGGTCGATCGGCCATTTTTTGAGCGAATTTGGCGAATTCTCACCAATGGTATTTGAGCGAACTACACTCTTAGAAATAACAGTGCTAAGTAGAACCATATAAGGTTCTTTGGCTTGTCCTCATAGGAGAATCCTTTTTGGCTCCAGGTACAATCTTTTTATAAAGGTTCCACCTGGAACCATTTTGGAGGGTTCCACCAAGAACCCTTTTAAAACCCTTTATTCAGGAAAGGGGTTTTAAAGGGTTCTCTGGATCAAAATGGTTCTTACTGGAACTATTAGTGTTACCAAGAAAGGAAAGGGTTTTTCAGAAGCTAATGGTTCCAGGTAGAACCTCAGCCCTTGTAGAAGGACCCTTTTGGAACCCAATTTCTAAGAGTATAGTTTGTACACTATCTAACAGGTGGTTCCTTTCACATTAAATGCTAATAGTCAGCCAGCAGAAAGCCATCATTTACCAAATGTTACAGATGATAGAGCATAAAGCAGAGGTGCTGCTACAGTAGCAGCCTTATCAGGTTCCTTGTTCTTAGATGATAACCAGCTGTGAATTTAATTCCCACTCTGTATAGACTGAGGTCACACACTGGGGGGAAAAAAAAGATAGATGATGGAATAATACCTGTTAAATCCAGGCCACAGGAGGGATTTCCTTCCTGTTGCACAGCTTCTGCTCTACAGTACATACGTCTTACTGCTTCTCACCTCGTCGTCCACGTCTGTCTTCTTCTGCCTCCGTAAACACTAACAAAGTCAATCGAATTAACATGAGATAAAGTCATTAGCTCATACAAGACAAAGGGAAGAATAGTTTCTCTGGTTTTCCTCCGTGGTGCTGCAAGGCTACGACATGACCCCGGGGTCATAGTTTGGTGAAAGTTACTGAGACACTTGGGTGGTATGGTTTTTATCTTTCTGCACCTCGGTCGACACAGAGCAACACACTCGCTCTCAGCAATGTTTAAATAACTTTAAGGGCCGCAGAGTCTCCTCGTTTGGTGCTGACAGCTGGAAAAGAGAGACAAACAAGGTGCTTTAGGGTGAGAGAAATGCTCCTGTTGATGAAGCAGGGGATATTTCATAGCAGAAACACTGGGGTGTGTGTGTGTGTGTGTGTGCTTGTACTTGCATCATACTGAGGACCAGTGAGGGTTTTTAGCCAACAAAGTGAGGTCATTTTTACGGAGTGAGGACATTTTGGCCGGTCCTCACTTTGTTTTCATTGAAATCACTTCCTTAGGTTGCTATAACATGCTATACTCATACTATACTATTTGTCAAAAAAGAAATTCAAATTTTGGACAACATATGACTGTTTTTGTCAAATTTTGGACCACATATGACTGTTTTTGTCAAATTTTGGACCACATTTCTTTTGTCAAATTTTGGACCAAATTTAAAAAAAAAAAATTTGGACCAATTTTATTTTTTTTAATTTTGGACCAACATTTTTTTTTCAATTTTTTTTTTACTTTTGGACGACATTGTATAGTATGACGTTTTTGTCAAATTTTGGGTCCAATTTTTTTTGTCAAATTTTGGACCAAATGTATTTTTTTCAAAATTTGGACCAAATTTTTTTTTTCAAATTTTTTTTCAATTTTTGGACGACATAGTATAGTATGACGTTTTTGTCAAATTTTGGACCAAAATAAATGAATAAATAAATAAATAATCGAAAAAGTTTTCCAGCCCTTTTTGCTCTGGGGCTCCACCTGCAGACATGTTATGGTACTGCAACCAGTAGTTCTTTGTAGATGTCATTCATGAAGTAGATATTTGTAATTGTGTTGATTTATAAAGTGGAAATGCTGGTCCTCACTTTGTCAGCAATCCAGTCCTCAGTATGCAGCAAGTACAAGAATGTGTGTGTGTGCGTGTGTGTGGGTGTGTGTGTGTGTGGGTGTGTGGCAATAAGGGACGGATTATTACATCCTGGTGATGCAAGTGCTCAAGATTTGTTATTTTTCAGGAGAAATTAACTTTCTTTCTGCAGAAAAACAACACAATTACTGCTGTTTTTCTTCCTTTAGCAGGTATTATTTCAAGAGCCCACGAATGAAGTATCAATAAACATTCAGAGTTACACAACAGCGCACGTCGTCTAATTACGACAAATGAAAGTCGTGCTCGAGTCGTGGCTTACTCTGATTCTCTCGGATCATGTATGTTATTAGTTATTACACGTTTACCGTTATAGTATAAATGTTAAAGTTAAATGTTCCTGTACGTCCTGAGAGGAGAGCGTGTTTAAAAACATGATAAAAACTGAAGAGGAAAATCAGCAACAGGTGAACAGACAGGAGTCATTAAAGCCTAAATGTTATTTGCTTGTATGATTCCTTTATAGCCTCAGAAGGATTTTTATGGCCCCGCCACCCACGTAACATTCAGGGAGCGTGTTCTGGTCTATGTTGTCTCTTGCCATTAGCGCTTCCCACTCTTACGTGTCGTGTTCTAAGAGCAATAGGAGTCAAAAAAGAAAGTCTTCTTTCCGCACGAAGCCCGGGCTCCGTACAGTTATCAGAGCGGGCTTATGAGATCTCATCACTCTCTATCCTCATAATGTTCCTGTCAGTGTGCCGGATGGGAACTATTATATGACACACATCATCACTCAGTTGACGCAAGGACCCCAATAAACGCTGGCACTTTTACTACGAGAGATATTATTTAGTCCATTGGTGTCAGAGCCCGGTGGTTTGCGTCTTTTTTTACGCAGATCTCAGAATGTGTCTCGTGTGTTTTGTCATTAGTTCTTCGGCTCGGGGGGACGGAGACGAGAAGACACACGTCTCCGCCGCTCAGATTGATTTTTGCAGTATGTCAGATAAATCCCATTGTTATCCCATTGGCAGTGAATGGACTCGTTCTCTTGCCTCCTGTCTGTGCTGGGTGTGTTTTCTGACAGACCAGTAACGACGTGGCTCGGCAGCAAAAGCTAATTGTCTATCGCTCATCTGTCACCATTAGCATTCAAGGTTCATTAGCCAGCAAGCGCTCGAATCTAAAATATATTTATGCCATAAATTTTCTATCACTCAACCGTTGGTAATGTCTCCATGTGTGTTTCAGAATAAAGGCTCAGGACTGGAATCTAAGGATTTAATGCATGAGTTGTGTGATGTGTATCTGTAGATAGTAGGAAAAGCACTGCACATGCTGTAGATGTGACACGTGGGAGTACACTCTTAGAAATAAGGGTTCCAAAAGGGTCCTTCTACAAGGGCTGGGGTTCTACCTGGCACCATTTGCTTCTGAAAATCCCTTTCCCGAAGAAAGGGTTTTTGCAAGGGTTGTTGGTAACACTAATGGTTCCAGGAAGAACCATTTTGATCCAGAGAACATTTAAAACCCCTTTCCTGAATAAAGGGTTTTAAAAGGGTTCTTGGAACCCTCCAAAAGGGTTCTTGGAACCCTCCAAAAGGGTTCTCCTATGAGGACAAGCTGAAGAACCTTATATGGTTCTACTTAGCACTTTTTTTTCTAAGAGTGTGGGTAAATACCAAAAACTGTCTGAAGGGAGCATCAAGTCAAGAAAACACACATCATTTATCATTCTCTGTGTTTATTAATTGTATGACATCACGTGTGCCGGGTTATACAACTATAAATCAAGATATTGGCTAAATCTGTCGCATTTTCATCACATTGCTGTTTATTAACCCTGCTTTTTCCCATTACTGTATTAAAATATATAATTACAGAGGACAGAGGCTATAAGAAGGTGCGATATTGAGTGTCTTATATCCTTTTTTTCAGCACAACCTAGCCAATCAGATGCAATAATTATGAAAAATGATTGAATTTTCACCATATAATCCACATAGCGAGCAAAAAGTACTACATTCTTTGAAAAATTAGGATTACATTTTTTGAAATTTGGGAATACGTCAAAGTTTGCTTGGCTCATTTTTATGAACAAAAATAAAATAAAATTGTCTTTTTTAGGGCTTCTGCACAATTATCACTCCTCCCATTAAAGAAAAACAGTACCAGACCAGTAAAATAATAGCATAATAACCTATAAACAATTTTTCTATGAAAGATGATATGAACAACCTTGAATTTCTTGTGAAAAATAAGTGCGATTTCAACAATATTGACCATTTACACAACTCACAGATCACAGTGGATCCACAAAAGCACAGAACATTTAACATTTAAGGTATCTGGAACTGAAAAATATAGTAATTTCACAAAAATTCATCCTGTGGGCCGGATTTTTTGAACCCTATGGTGGGCCAGTTCTGGCCTGCAGGCCGTACATCTGACACCCCTGTTGTAGAGCCTAACGTACAAACACACACCCCAGGATGTCCAAAAATAGTTTGTGTATTATATAATATGTATTTTCCAGAGTGATAAATGAATCGTGTCGTAAAATAATGTACATTAAACAGTTTTCCCTGCCCAGACGACAGATGCATCTGCTCGACTTGTGCGGTTGCTTTTGTGACAGCGCAGACTGCGACTGCTGTCAGGCCTCCAACAATTCACTCTGTTGCTTAGTTCCAGACCTTTACTGTTTTTTTCTTTCTCATTTTTTCTCTGTATATTCATTAATCGTTGTCTTTAGGCCTTGAAATAAATTCAACACCGACTGTAGAGTCAGTTTTCTTCTGTAACATTGCAGGATTGACTTTGTAAAATCTCACTATTTCAGAAAATGCGCTGCTGTCTCTTCCTCTTGCCGACATCCATCATCTCTATTCAGTTACTAACCAGAGTCTGCCATAAATTATATATGAAGAAATGTCAGTGTAATTTCTACTGAGTCAAACCCTGGGTTGAACACGGTTGTAGTGAAAAGTCGGACGATCTGCAGGGAGTCGGTAAACACAGTTCAGATAGTTATGTGTGAGATGAGGCCATAAATATTGATAGCAAACGCAGTCCAGCTTTACAAATACACGGGAAACTAAATCTACAATATTATGACACCGTAGACTTTTCGGAGAGCTCGGGCTGTCGTAACAAAAGAAACTGCCTTCTGTTTATCTGTATATTATATGTTCTCAGAGTGTGTGTGTGTGCGTGTGTGTAAAACAAACACACTATATCTTCACAGCATTCTGTGTACATTCATGTGAGAAGATTCAGAGTCAGGTTCATTAGGATCTGGTGCTGAGACGAAGTAACTGTGAATGGAATTTCAAAGGTATTTTCACTATATAACTATATAAACACGACTGAGCACAAAGTACGACATGTTTTAAAAAATCTGATTGAATTCGTGAAATTTGTGAAGAAAAGTTCGCTTGGCTCGTTTATTTAGAAAAATAAAATAAAAAACTGTCTTTTTTTGGGGGGGGGACTTCTGCACAATTATCACTCCACTCTTAGAAATAAAAGTGCTAAGTACACTGTAAAAAAAAATTTGAGTTTACAGCCCTACAAAAGATCTCGAGTTTTTTAAAAAGTCAGATAATGTAAAAAAATATATATATTAAATTTGGAATTTGGAATTTTGAGTTGGCACAACTCCAACTTACAAGTTTGTCTAACAAAAATAATATTAGTTGATGGAACTTTTTTAAAATCTCAAGATCTTTTGTTGGGCTGTAAACTCAAAAAAAAATTATTGCATCAAGTTGCCTTGAAATGTTGAGTTTTCGTTTTTACAGTGTAGAACCATATAAGGTTCTTCGGCTTGTCCTCATAGGAGAACTCTTTTTGGCTCCAGGTAGAACCTTTTTATAAAGGTTCCACCTGGAACCCTTTTGGAGGGTTCCACCAAGAACCCTTGAAAAACCTTTTCTTTGGAAGCAGATGGTTCCAGATAGAACCTCAGCCCTTGTAGAAGGACCCTTTTGGAACCATTATTTCTAAGAGTGTACTCACATTAAAAAAACAGTACCAGACCAGTAAAATAATCCATAACAATAATCCAACCATAATAACCTATAAACGATTAAGTATCTTTCTATAAAAAGATAATATGAAAACCCTGAAGTTTCTTGTGAAAAATAAGTGCAATTTCAACAATATTGACACAACTTACAGATCACAGTGGATCCACAACGGCGCAAAACATTCAAGTCACAGGTATCTGGAACTGAAAAATATAGTATTTTCATAACAATTCATTCAGGTACAGTCATATCACCTGGGTTATTGGCACAAAATAGGATGCACCCTCTGCTGAGTGGGTGCCGTGGGGAGCAAAAAAAGGGGCGGGGCTGGGCTGCTGGGACTGCAACGCTTGATTGAACGAGACATGATGCTGATTGCGTGAGCTGGTGTGTAAACTGGCCTCGCCCCTGTTTGAGTTCTTGCGTTACCTAACGTCTGTGTCTGCCTCTGTCAGGCGATAGAAAAAAAAAGTGTTTGGACTGGCTCAGAACCACTCCTGCCACCTTTTCTTTTGAGGCACTATGGTACGAGGATTACTTTTCAAAGACTCCTTTTGTGATCTGTCTGTGTGCTCACGGCTCCAGCATGTTTGATGTATGTCAAGGAGGCTTGACGTGTGCTCGTGACAAGGAGACGGATCGCTCTTTTACGTGACGTTAGACGGACTAGAAGAAAAAAAGACAAACGCCGCTGGGAGGCGTATTACTTATGCATGCGTACGTTCAATTGGAGCCGAGTCTATGCTCTGCTCAATCTCAAAGAATTAAAGATTTTAAAGTTTGTGGATGATAGGCAAGGCAAGTTTATTTGTATAGCACCTTTCAACAACAAGGTAATTCAAAGGGATTTACATGAAACATTAAAAAAGCATAGAAAAGAGATGTTTATAAAGTAACATTCAGATATAAAATAATAGTAAAAAAATAAAAACAAGCAGGTAAAATATATATATCGTTAGCCTAATAGCATAGTTGCCTAAGGTATATTTGAACGTTTTCGGAAAAAACAAGAAAAACATTTTTTTCAGCGAGCACATTGGTAAAGTTAGGCAGATATCACAATTACCAAAAAAGTGACTTAGGCAATTATGCTATTAGGCTAACGATGTGCAAAACATTAAGATAAAAAAAAAAAAAATAAAAAGTGTAAGTATCAAAGGAATGGAAGTTACAGTGCAGTATTAGAAAGGATTAGGAGAATGCCACCTAGTGTTGTGGAGGTTAACATATTTCATACAATAAATCAATTCCCTGTTCCTCATGTAGAGGATAAAGCAGTAGAAGACGGGATGGATGGACACCAGAAAGCATAGAAATAGATCTTTGCACCCATATACTTGTTTTTACGGTCGCCCCCGGGATTTTGGCGGGAACGACCAACGTCCAATCGCAGACGAGATTCACCAGCGCTTCTCAGTACTGCAATTCCTCAGCTTATTCTCATGAAAGATTCGTAGATTCGTAGTGTTTTCGTATGCTTTCTCATGTAATTTTCGCCACGGAGCCGTGGTCACGTGACAATGCGCTATATCCCCTAACCCAGTCCCTTTTCCTAACCATATCCGTATATAACTGAGAATAATATTCTCAGTTATAGACTGTATGAGTGTATGGATTATAATATAATCCATACACTCTCGCTCGTGTCATTGGATTTTCGTAGGATAATGGACGAAAAAAGGGGGTACATACTTTTTCGAACGTATTCATACGAACCCTTCATGACAATACATTGAATTCCGAAAGTGAAAGTTATCTCGGAAATGATCATTTGGACAATTCTACAGCCATAAAATCAAAATAAATCCAATAATCAATATTTATGATGGTCATAGGTGAAGTAAACGTCAGAGATGCTTTACCACGAGCTACAACCAGGAACTACGCTAACTACGGTGATGCAGATCTTCTTCGATGGGCATCCACATTGTTGGATGTCAGGATCTCAGGTGTCTCAGGTGTTTCGCCCCTTAACCTGAACACGCCATAAGAGGGTTAAACAGAAGTGAAGCTACAACGACGTACTGACAAAGAGTGAAGCTTAAGCTATGGCTGTGCTTCATGTGTCCACGTGTGCTTACATATCTGCGCTTTACTGCGTGTTGCACACACAGTGCGACGGTCGACATGTTCTACATCACGTGACACTTGTCTGTTTCGTCTCTCTTTCGCCTATAAATACAAAACATGCCACTGTTAAATAATCTGTGCTCCCTGAGCAGCAGGTGTAAATACTTACTTGTGCATTCCTCACCCCCCCTCCCTCCTAAGATCCTTTCACCTTCCTCCCTCAGTCGTCCGTACCCCCTTCACAACCTCGCGTCTCATCCGCTCAGCGTTTAAAGACCCCTCTCTTCCCGGCCGAAGCGTGTTTACACAGCAGCGAGTGTGTGTTTTTTCTCCCTCTCTGTCGAGGTTCGAGTGCCTGTTCAATCGGCCCGATGGTTCGCGCTTCCTTTTAAGGGTCGATCGCAATAGTCTATCACTTACCGTACATGTGTATAGCATCTGTGTGTAGGTTTGTATTGGAGTGCGGTGAACGGGTCAGGCCTGGAATTAGCCTCTCGCGCAGGAGAACAACATTGTTTCCCCCCCCGAGCTTGCTGTTTCATACTTTGACTTGTTAGGAACTAGCTGTCACTGTGGTAAATTTAATGCACAAGTCCATTTTTTTTTTTCCCCTCCTCGCTGACACTCGCCATAAAACTCAGCTTAATCCCAGTGACAGTGACTTTGCTTTTGTTTTAAAACACACACACACACACACACACAAGGTATGCATTGGACCTCATCCAGGTTTAGATTTACTGTGAGAATGAAAGAAAGGTTGAACCTGAGCTTTCTGCGCGCCGTCATCCTCAAGTGGACACAGACTTTTGGTTTGACATAATCCTGAGCCATTGTTCCACTGTCTCTACCTATGTTGCCTCTCTATTTCCCCCCTTACTCTCTCACACACACACACACACACACACACACACACACACACATATATATATATATACTACAGAGGCATGTCTAAGAGTCTTATGAGTGCCAGGTCTAAAGAGTTCTGAGGCTGTCAGGAAACAGTGAGACCCACCACTGAGGTGAGGGATGTGTGTGAAATCCCATGAGCCTCCAGCGCTGGTCAGATATATAACAACAATCGACTTTGTAATTCCAAAGTGTGGGGTTTTTCCCTGAGCTTCTACGGCTGAAGCTAAAAGAAACATGTTCTTACTTAATGCCGTGTTTATGTTTGTACAGCGGCAGCAGCAGCAGCGCCGGGGTGCACATGAGTACATGAGCACCACGACCAGGTTTTTCATCAGTACAATTTACTTCTGTGGGTGCTTCTTTGTGTTTTTAGACATGAGCTGCTGTACTAAGGAACACAGATCGGTCTAGGTCTCCGTGCCGGGTCCGGTTCCCCAACCCAATTTGAACCGGCAGGTGCATTCAGACCGAAAATATAACAGGTTCGGATCCGGAAACGTTGGTTCTAGATGGAAACCAAGAAATACCTGGTTCTTCCCTGCGAACCGTGACATCACCGGTGGCCGTGTCATATTCTAGGTTGTGAAGATTAGTAATAATAAGATCTTAGCAATAAGGGTTCCAAAATGGTTCTTCTACAAGGGCTAAGGTTCTACCTAGAACCATTTGCTTCTGAAAAACCCTTTCCTGAAGAAGAAGAACCATTCTGAACCAGAAAACCCTTTAAAACCCCCTTTTCCTGAATAAAGACTTTTAAAAGGGTTCTTGGTGGAACCCTCCAAAAGGGTTCCAGGTGGAAGCGTGTCATATTCTAGGTCGTGAAGACGAGTGGAAAGTAGAGGAAGTGTGGAGATTTCACTGGTGTTGCGTTTAATTCCGCCTGAGTAACACAGAGTAACGTCCTCCCGCTTTGGTTCCTCTTATACTGGTGTGAACGTGGGCTGGTTTGCCAAAAAGCACCAAGGTTCTCAGACTCCCGAACGGAACCAGAGCCAGAACCAGAACCCTGTCCGTCTGAAATTCGAACAGAGAGTAGAGTCAGATGGAGCTAATAGGCTTCATCAGTGTTGTATGAACTCAGTTGATGCATAAGGTTTGAACATATTAAACGTGTGTGTATTTAAGAGTTAAAACAGACACAGTTTGAAGCTTTTTAAGCATAAATTACTTATACACCTGTCAGTAGGGAGTCCATAATTCATACTACTTGGTTCTATTTATTATTTTCACTCAGTGACTCAGAGATCCTCATTGATTATTAGAGGATAGAAACATAGTTTAGTAGGGATGGGCATTCCATGCAAAAACACTATTCCAAAGTTGTATCAAATTATTTGAATAATTCGTCAAAATATCCTGAGCACCAAGCATAAGCAGATAAGTTTGTCATATACCACATTTTTAAATTCTAATTTCTTGCTTCAAATGGTCTTAAAACTGTTTTCCACAACCCAGATAAAGTATATAGTATAGTAGTATATAGACCCTTCTCGTCTGATCTGATATTGAATACAATACATGGGGATCAATTATTGGATAATCCTGACCCATCCATACGTAGGCAGGTAAGCTTTACCGTCTGTTCCAAATGAAATGGTGACAGAGATTCTTTGTGTTTGTCTTTAACCTTAAGTGTGGAGCAGGACGTGATCCCTGGTGTCCTGCGTTGAAAGGGAAGCACTTTCTTTAATCACATCCGTCCACCTCAGCCTCCCCTCCGTGCTTCTGTTGAGGCTTAACAACGTTGATCGACTCATTGGAACTAAATGTTCCAGTGAAGGTAAATTATGATGGCAATTATGTGTGTGTGTGTTTTCAAATTGGAGACAGGTTTGCCAAAAATGTGCTGCCTGCCACATGTTTCTAGTGTAGAAGAAAGACATTTGACTCCTCTGATACACAAAAAGACTTCAGAGTTTCACTGTCCCTCTCTCTGCACTTTGCATTACCTACTCAACGCTGATGATTATTTTAACTCCTCGCTTTTTTTATTCCATCCGGGCCAAGCTGTTGCCAAAACACCATCTGTGTTGTCGTGGTTCTCGCCAGCGTAAGACAACGACTGCTGCAGTAATCTGGACTGCAGCAAAATAGACACCTCAATAAAAAAAGGCAGATCTCCTGACTGCCCACGGTAATAAAGGAGAATAAACAAGGTTAGGGCAGAATAATTATGCAGAGCTGCTTCCTGGTATTAAGGGACTTACGTGACGTCTTGCATTGTACAGACGCTGGTTTCCTGGTTCTGGAGGCAGAAGAATTTGCACCTAACATTTATTGTTTCCATTTGAAAGCCGAGATTCACTGTGTAGACTTCAATATTGGGTTTTGTTTTGTTGTAGTACATGGACAGGATTAGAAATAAGCAGAATTTGAGGGGCAGCTCAGACTAGGTTGAGATGCTTTGTGGATGGACAGTGATTATGTTGTGACAAAGGCTGCTGAAGAGGAAGAGGAAGAGCACAGAAAAGTGCTCATGGATGTTGTTAAAGGAGGACATGAGGACAGCTGCTGTTACAGAAAATGGACACAAGGGACCAGGATGGACGGAGGCAGTCAGACCCTTTACGGGAAAAGCTGGAAGAAGAAGATTACAGTAGAATTCTCCTTTGAATCCCAGATGATTCATCTAAATCAGGGGTTCTCAAAGTTTTGATACCTGAGGGCCAAATTTAGGAACCCAACATTGGACTGAGGGCCATTAAATCCCATTTGTAATAGTTTTAATGACCAGATTGCAGGTCTACAGTTTAGCGTTAAGTAATATAAGCGTTAATATAATGTTATTTAAGCATTAATATAATAACGCTTTATAATTTACTGGGTAATTACCCAGTATTTTGGCCATTGTTCTTACCTTCTAATTACAGGTTAATACCAAAATACCAAATTGGGAGCTGTAGCTACCTGCTTATTACCAGCTTATAACCCAATAACACATTAAAATTCACCATATAGAAACCATTTAAATACTACTATTTTTGTTAACACTCATTGGTCTGTATCCAGTGATGTCCAGTAAACATTTAACAAGCTTAGTACCTCCTGGATTAAAACTATCAACTGTAATTCACCGCAGGCCGCCAGAAATGTTTCTGCGGGCCGCCATTGGCCCCCGGGCCGCACTTTGAGAACCAATGATCTAGATATACATTTTCAATTTTCATTCAAAAAAGCATAAGAAAAACGGGTCTGCTTCTGACTCTGCCAAAGCTGTGGAAGTGTGAAACCAGTGAAGCCATGTTGTCTTATTATTATCATCATCAGCAGCAGCAGCAAAGAAAGTGATTAGTCATCATTCATTTATTATGAATGCTCAGAGACAACAACAAGTACCGGAGCGCAGAACAAAGTCTCCAGGAGTAATTCGTGTTCGGTTTATGCAAATGAGCCGAGGCTGAGCGTAATAACACCCACATGCAACATCAGACCAGAAGAGACAGCTTCAGCTGACACACATCAGCTGCAATATTAATCACCACGGGGAAAAAAAGAGGGTTTTGCCGTGCACTACAATAAGTTCACCATCGTCTCCCCGGCTTTTTTTAATTTACCTTATCGCCCTGATGTATATCCTCTAATGTTTTCCTGCTTGGGTGCAGAGAACCTCCCCGTGTAGCATTTGTGATAAGGACAGAACGGTTTGCAGATTTCTGGATCAGTTGAACTGACAGTGATTGACCTCACAGATCTCCCCGCATAAAATTACAAACACTGCCGAGTGTGTAACGCTGAACGTGTGTTGTCGTCTGACACTTTGCTGCTGCTTTTAGCAACTGACAAAAATACAAAAATACTTTATATTTCCACATGGCATCTATTTAGTTCAAACTCCACATTTGGCAGTGTGAATTAGCATATTAGCTAATATATAAATATTTAGTTTTACCCAAAATATTTAACATTTAGATTTAGCATTTAGCATTTAACATTTAGCATTTAGATTTAAGATTTAAGATTTAGATTCAGCATTCAGCATTTAACATTTAGAGTTAGGTTTAGATTTAGAATTTAGAATTTAGCATTTCACATTTAGATTTAGATTTAGAGTTAGATTTAGATTTAACATTTAGATTAAGAGTTAGATTTAGGTTTAGATTTAGCATTTAGGTTTACATTTAACATTTATCATTTAGGGGTAACATTTAATATTTAGATTTCACTATTTAATGCATTTCTAAGTGAACAAATATTGATGTAAATGTGCTAACAAGTGACTTTCACAAATTCACACCACTTTTTCAAACATTGGTAGAAGCTAAATGTGACATAATGCTGCAGTTATTTTCAGCATGAGCCGCTTTTTTACAAACGACACCCCATACTTTGTTCTCTGTTGTGAATAAACAGAGAACTCTGGCACTTTTAGACTTTTCGCAGACGTTCGTCTTCCGTTATCATGATGTATCGCTATGTGATTGTCTTGCAATAAATTGATTATCACAGAATTGTTGTATCGTGGATCATGTATCGCGTGAGTTTCCCTGTGTGATAGCGCTTAATGGTTCGGCACCATCTTTTCGTCGACTGTTTTACTTCTATTTCTTTTATTGATTTTATGTTTGATACCTTTTATGTTGCTGTGCCTTTAGATCTGTAAAACACTTTGGTTGTTTCAGTGGACTTTAATATTGTGCAAAAGGGATAAACAGTAAAATCAGATCAATTATTTTGCACTAGCTGAAAAAAAGAGTTTATAGTCATATCAATAAATACCATCATCAAAGTTATAATCCTACGTACATCATTGTGCTGACAGCGTGTGTTTTATAATAGCACGGGTAGGTCCCAGAATCGTTGTGGCAGCAAAATACAACTTTAAAAGTTGATGGTGCTAAAGTGCAGTGCAGACAGAAAGAAAAAAAAAAAGTGATTAAAATTAGTTTTTAATAAAGAAACTAACTTTAGCCTTTGTTCTTAAACACGACATGATGACAACAAAAGGAGTAGGCTGTCTTGTTGAGGAGTTAGAGGTGTGGAGCCTGTCACCTGAGGCTCTCCTCTGAACAGCCCACCGTGGCTGCTCCCCCCCCCCCCCCCCACTATATTTAGAAGTGATCCACTGTCAGAAAGAGGTACGCACCGTCAGCCCAACAGTAGACAACGCTGTTTTACAATAGCTGTAACTTCATAGAGCTGTGTGGCTGCAGCGAGGGAGGCTGATATCAGTACTGCTGCATTACATACTGTATATATATATATATATATATATATATATATATATATATATATATATACGTGAATTGAATTTCACTTCAGATAGTGAAGAGAGAGACTTCGCCACAGCCACTGGAAAAAACTTTATAGTGATGTCATTACTGCATGTAAAATTAAAAAAAAAGTGTAAAGGAAATAGATTTTTTTTATTTATTTTTTTTAAGTGTGTATTTAGTGAAAATCTGACAGAATTATACTTGAAGGCAGTTTTATTTATCAATCACTTTTCATACTGCGCTGCTGCACGGAAACATTTAATAAGGACAACGGTACAAATTGTTGTGAAATAAGAATACAGTACAATCCATAACAAAATCACAAGAGAAATTAACATTAAAGGGCCACTTCACCCAAATGATATGCAGGTTTTCTTTTATTACGAATATGCAGAGATGAATGTGTTATTTGTTCATCTGACAGTGGATCTGAGCGATATGTCTCACCCCCACAGCAACGACATAAATAAAACTGACAAAAAGTTGACGTCAAAGTGACTGAAAATAAGAAAATAAAAGCCCTGCACTTCTCTCCACTCCACACTTTCTGTCAATTGTAACAAGTTTTATGAGTAGACGTAATCCAACGCTCTAAAAAAATGTGAATTATTGTTTTACGTTTACTCTTCATTTGACTAAGTGTGGAAAAAATGGGGGAAACAGCCCTTTAAGAAGAGTACAAGTGTATAAAATACGTAAATAATTATAATACGTCGATTAATTGAAACTGATTCAAGTAAAATGTTAAAACAAAAAACAAGATTGAGCTGGTTACAGAAACACACAGATTGAAAGCTCTTAAAGGTTATTTTTATTGTTTATTTATGTTATTTATTTAGATAATGAGTATCCTCTCACTATCTGTACCCATTTATCAGGTACAGCTTCTCCTCTAACCTCTTTTGAAGTTGACGGTTCATCGCCCTCAACTCAACCCCTTCCACTTTGATGGCGTCACTTTTGTTGCCGCTCTGCCTTGAAAGCATGTGGCTCCTCTGGTGATTACTCGTCCTCCAAAGTACATTTTGCTGAGTCATACTTCTCACTGATGGCACACACACACACACACACACACACATGCTTTGTGAGCTGTGTCATCATCCGCCGGTTTGTTTGAAAGTCCTGACATAATAACGCCACTGCAGGACTTTACTCCCTCATCGACAACCATATCGAGTCCAATTTCCTGGCTGACAGTTAACGACGCTAACTTGTTCTCCTTCAGCAGTAAGTACCTGACAGATGGCCTCGCCGTGTAATTCACAGCTCATGCCACCATCTTCTGGCAGCCGCCCCATCATCACCAGCTCGTGGTAGATTAAGCTCACCGTGAGCAAATAAAAAAAAACCCGCTCTTTTACGAAGGACAGTCTCAGCACGACTTCACTACGTTATCTTTTTTTTCCATCCATTTTAAAGCTGCGGTGCGTGACCTTTGGTGATTTTATGTTGTTGTTGATGTTATTACTCTGCCTCTGTTTGGTCTTTGTGAGCAGAAACTGTGTGACATTATTTCTACGCCGCATCATTCATCTAGAAAAAACAAGCTCGGTCAAGCAATACTATCAGACTGACTAAGGGAGGGTTTTCAACAAGGGTGGGAAAGACTGAAATATTCTACCCAAGTAAAAGTACCACTATTTTGATAAAATTTTACTTAAGTACAAGTAAAAGTACTGATCTAAAAATGTATGTAAAGTAAAGATGTAGTAAAAATGTAGTTTGTTTAAAATGTACAATTCATCTGTCCGCATCATTCATTCACCTGTCGGCATAATTCACCTGTTGTCATCATTCATTCATATGTCCCTATCATTCACCTGTCCTTATGAGTCTCCTGTCCTCATCATTCATTCACCTGTCCTCATCATTCACCTGTCCCCGTCATTCACCTGTCCCTGTCATTCACCTGTCCTCATCTTTCACCTGTCGTCATCATTCACCTGTCCTCATCATTCATTCACCGGTCCTCACCATACATTCATATGTCCCTGTCATTCTACTGTCCTCATGATTCTCCTGTCCTCATCATTTACATGTCCTTATGATTATCCTGTCCTCATTCATTCACCTGTCCCTGTCATTCACCTGTCCCTATCATTCACCTGTCCTCATCATTGTTCACCTGTCCTCATTGTTCTCCGGTCCTCATCTTTCATTCACCTGTCCTCATCATTCATTCACGTGTCCTCATCATTCACCTGTCCTCATCATTCATTCACCTGTCCTCATCATTCATTCACCTGTCCTCATCATTCATTAGCCTGTCCTCATCTTTCACCTGTCCTCATCATTCATTCGCCTGTCCCCAACATTTATCACCTATCCTCATCATTCATTCACCTGTCCTCATCATTCATTCGCCTGTCCTCATCTTTCACCTGTCCTCATCATTCATTCACCTGTCCCCAACATTTATCACCTGTCCTCATCATTCCCCTTCACTTAAAAATTACGCTCTAGGGTTTTGATTGCTAGAGAAATGGAGAGTGAAATGTATTATTAAATGGGCACATAAATTTAAAATGTCTACTTCTGCCACCTCTCACATCTTCACATGTGCAGTTATACGGGGAAAACTAAAATAAAAGATAATTAGTTACCATATTAATAGCATAATTAACCACCTTTTTGTCTGTGTTAATGTCAAGATTGTTTTTATTTCATATTTATGATTCATCGTAACCATAAAGAGCTTTGGTTTAAAAAATCGTGTAATAACATATTTTCCTCTGCTGCCTGACTGGACAACACGTTTCTCACAGTCTGTTTTTAGAGGTTCCTGCTGCTGCTTTTCACTCAGGTGCTATAATAAAGATTTGAAAGTGGGTCAGAGGTGGTCCACTCCAGTTTTGCTTACCAACATCAAGGTTGCGTCGCTCAATAGATCAAATCGATAGCTGCAGATGAAGCAGCGTCGCAGGCGCACAGCTCGCCCGCATCACATTTCAACCCTGGAATGTATCTGCCTCGCACCTTTGATCGCAAATTACGATATGGATTAGGTGTGAATGTTGCTCTTTATATCGCTCAGCTCTCTCAAAGTGCCCACGTTGAAGGGCGGCAGTGACTTTTCTGACACGACGTGGTCGATTGTTTCGTATTTTCTTGGATTTTTTATTGCTCCTCGGGTGTTTTTTGGACGTGACAGTGAAGTGTCTGCACAAGCTGTGCCAAACTGTGGCGGGGGGGGGGGGTCTTTTGAAAGGATATATATAGTTATTGTGAGATGCTGTCTCTTTTTAATGCATGGTCAGTGTATTACTGTGTGAATCCTCACCCTCTCTCACGTTCTCCTGCCTCTTTGCAGCAATCTGAATATTGCGTGACAATGCATTGCTGCCAAGTCAGCGATGACAATCATAAAGTCAGGGCTGGATTTGACTAAATATGTATGCAGTTAGTGTGGAGACTCTCTAAAATGCCAGCGCTTCACTACGCTGGTATTGTCAGTCCAATTTGTTTGCTTCATCTTGAACAGCCAGCCTGTTGTTTGTTTACTGCGGTCGGGTCCAGTTTCTGTTTTGTTTGGCAGCGACCGCAATTATGTTCAAGCTGCTTATGCTGAAGATGTTGTAACAATGGTGCTTTATTGTAGCCTTAAAGTCCTATAAACCCCGTCTGTCTCCAGATGTCATCATGAAACGTGAACGGCCGGAGATCAATGGACCCATTTTTCTTCTTTTTTTAAAAAAAAAAGTAAGCTTTTAAAAGATCTAGTTTGTAACATTTGCAGAAATTGAATATGCTGACCCTAAATTAGTTTTTTTAAGTGTATAATAGGAGTGGAAATCGCCAGAGTCACCAAAGATACAATATTCAGGGAGCTCTACTTATATCTTTGGGGTGGCCAAGTCCACTGACTACGATAAATAAGAATAAATGTCATGGAAAGTTAAACCACAAAAAAAATTATCTCAAAGTTCTATCTGAACACAAAAGTTATTTTAAACAGCGTCTCATTAGGCAACTACCGTAAAACTTACTTTTACCATAAAAGGACCAGAAAATGTCCTGTAACAAAGTGATTTTTCCAGAACTACTTCCAATATCTGGCTGTTATTTACAATTTACTGCATGTTAAAGTACCATTTTAACAATTTAAACACTGCAGTTGTACAAGAACAACAGACGTTGCGTGTTAAATTTGACATTTGCAACACTATAAAACATTGGATTCTTGGATTCATTTGGATTCTCTCAATGTTTCTTTGTCTCTCAATGAGCAAAAACAGGCCAACAAAAAGGGAAATTACAGTATGTACAGGTGTTCTTCAAAGACACTGAATCTCACGCCTCCTGGAAATTACCGTAATAACTTATCAGCTTTCAGAAACAGTTGGAATTTTGCTGATAGCACAAATTGCTACGGTCATGCAAAGTGCGTTTGTGCAAAGATTTCACTGTACCATCAAAGCTGTTCATTCTTCTTCTTCTCCTAGTAAGGTTGTTTACAACTCTTTGTGGTACATAGCGCCAACCAATGGGGTGGCCAATAAGATTTCAGGGGGCCTCCCCTCTAGCTCCGCCTCTGACGATATTGTAACGATATTGCAAAAATACTGAGTATTTTTGCGAAATCATAATCACGCCACAGCTCGAGTGAGAGTGAGCACTTGGCGCCATCTAGTGGACTGAATTGTCAATTGATTTTTTTATGCTAATCCGCAAAATATTCCGTTGAATGTTTATCAGTTAAAAAAAAAAATGGATTCTTTGCCATGCACCGTATCGATTTCTATAATCCCTCATAATCGATTCAGACGTAAAATCCTTAGATTTTCATATAGGCTGCTGCCGTCTTTCTTCAGCAGAGTTGAACAGACAGAGCAGCACTTTGCATTAGCAGTGGGAGCAAACTCCCGCGTATGCAAAGGTCACCACAGTGAGGAGTCCTCGGTTTGTGTCTCACCAACAAATGTCACCAATATTCTCACACATTGAAGAGTAAGAAGAAAAACATCTGAAGAACAGAACTCTTGTGTCTTGCTCACGAGGTTGCCAAAGTGACCTAAAACCTCAATTTATAGCTTTAACCTTTATTTATCTTTTTTGCTTGCCAACACGATATAATTGTCCGTATCTGTATCACTGCAAACGGCCGGGGGTTTTTTTTTTTGTCACCGAATCATTGAGATGGATACTTGCACCCAACTTGAATTGCTATGACCAACCACGCTAACGTCAGGGAACACGTCGCGTTTCAGCACAGTAAACGAGTATCGATCCGTTGCCCGACTCAATCACCTCCATACGTGCCTGGGAGTCTAACTTAAGGCCAGATAGACGCTCACAGAGCGAGCTTCACTGTCACACAGCAGCTGCTGCTCTATACCTAGACCACCCATGTTGGGAAAAGGATGTTGTCATTTGCCTCATACATTATTTATTTATTTATTTATTTTTTATCTAAAGAGGCTTCAATTTTAGGGTGGGGAAAAAATAACAGCACAAAAACCACTCTGCCTGCACAGAGAGAGCCTCTGCTCCCAGGGGATTACTGATATAAATTTTATGGTAGTTAATCATGGCGGCGTGAGGCAAAAAAAAAAAAAGTGAGGGCTTATTTGTTCCACGTATAAATATTTTCGCTGTGGTTTAAGTCAATATTTTTGCATGGAAAATGGATCTTGAATAAACAAGAGTGTGGACACGCAGACAGTGTTAGACTGCACGACGGACCTTAACCCTTTAAGGTACTACTCAACCATTCGGTCGACCACACTTTAAGTCACTATATCTCATTGAAAAATGCATTAAGCTGAACTCACTAACACTAAATGGTTAAGTGTTAGTTAACTTGCGTTAATGTGACTTGTTCTGAATGTTGTACTTTATGAATTATGCAAACAAGGTTTATTATGAACAGACGTCTCAACCGTTTGGTGGAGGCCTGTATCTGTACAGCACATTATGTCAAACTCAAGGCCCGGGGGCCAGATGTGGCCTGCCACGTCATTTTATGTGGCCCGTGAGTGATTAATTGGTCTTCAAAATCTGTGTTTATATTGGTCTATGCTGCTTTAAAGGTACAATATGTAGTATTTATGGGTTTATATAACCCAAAATCCACTTTTTTATACATATTATGTGCTCCTGCATTGTCTAGTCGCTGTATAATAGTTTTTGTTTCATTTTCGTAGTGTTTCAAAAAGTCATGTAAAATAACATGACCGCGGACCGCGGTTGCATAGCCACTGTTAGCAGCGAGACGCCATGTTTCTACCGGAGCCTGTAAGGACAAACGCGAGAGAACAAAACAAGCGTCTCTTTACTTGTAGCGGAAGTCCCGCCTCCTCTCTCTCCGCTTCGTCTGCTACGGCCGTGGTAGCTCGCCCTCTCCCTCACCTCACGAACCTCATCTGCTGACACGGAGAAAGACGACGAGGACGACATTTGACCAGCTGCGGATACCGTAGCGCTCAGGGAAGGGAGGGGGTGAGCAGAGCAGCAAGTCTTTGTTGTAAATTTCAGCATCTCCTCTAGATGGCACTATAAACTACTTATTTCCCCTTTAAGGCGTGCATTGACCAGAAACTACTATTTCCCACAATGCATGGCGTTTGCGTTACCCGCAAAGTGACGGCATCAACATCGCGGACCGGGTTACATCTATAATGCATCGTATCTGTTACTTTAATAAGTAATAAATGCAGAAGGTGCAATATGTTACGCTGTTGTTATCATAAGTAAATAAAATAAAGGTGTGTACCTTAAAGGGTTAAAAGTGTTGTTTCTTTCTAATTGTGTTGTACCCAGGATTCCAGGATGAACCTGTCGCTCTACAAAATAAACTTCTATAACTACGGCTGATATCCAGTGTTTTCCAACTCTGTTGTGCAAGCGTTGGACTCTCCTCCTTCGGGCTATATCCGTCTGACTCTTCCCCTCTGAATGAAACTTTATTATTTGTTTTTCCAAATTATAGCAAGTCAAGGTGGATTATAATGTTGTTTCCCATACTTTAGAATGCCTTGAAGTCAGAGACATATTTTTGCCCACAAGGACCAAAAAAAAACACTCACTTGTCGTCTCTAAGGGAATTGCTTTGATGAAAATTTAAGGTGAACTTTGTTTAAATAAAGTCTGCGATGCATCATGACTCTGTTCTTTGTTCTCACTGGCGTAGATGCTTTATACTCACTTTGGGTGGTTTCATTTTTCTTTCGTATTTATCACGTCTATGACATTAAAATAGAGAAAGAACATAAATGTTATTTATACGTGACATGGATATGAGAGCTAACCGTGCGCATGTGTGCATGGGTGCAGTGATAGGTGTCTGCGGGGAGAGCAGGGACAGCGGGGAGCCTCCTGATAACAGTCATTTCAGTGTGCACTCGGTGTCACAAAACACTTGTGAGTTGCTGTTGGCGACTGAGGTTCTTTAACAGCTCTGTGGGAGGTCGGGGATTCTGTAAAGGCACAGGTGCAACGCTCGCGCTTCAAATACCTTTTCCCCATGGGATGAAATATGGAATTGCTCTGGCTGCAAATGCATGTGTTTGTCAGGATATTTGAGTGCACTTTACCTAGTTAGTTTTACACAGCTTTTGCTTCATTTACAACCACTGATACCACAGTTTTAACCCTTTAACACCAAGACCTCAACATTTTTGCTTATTTTAACCGTGAAAGAACCAGAGAATGTCCTGTAACTAAGTGATTTTTCCAGAATAACATCCAATATCTGCAGTTACAATTTACTGCATGTTAAAATACATTTTTAACTATTTAAACAGACGTTGCATGTTAAAGGTGCATTCTGTAATAAATCTAAAGCAACTGGCCATAAAATCTACTAAAATCCTCCTAATATGTCACAGAGACTCAGGAATATTATTCATATAGCAAACTGAACTCACCAACAACAACAGTACAGCCAAAAGTTTTTTGCAGACTGCAAATAATTTTTATGGTTTTAAATCATGTTTTGGCATGTGACGCCACCTACTGCCGTCTACCAATCATTGCAGCCAGTAGAGTCTCAGCTACCGAGCAACCGTGGGTTGCCAGTTACATCTGAGCTACAATGGCGGAGAAAACAAAACCTAAAAAAACAGTATTTTGCATTTGAATGTAGCTTGTAGTTTTTGGCCACATTCTTACATATGGCACCTTTAAATTTGATATTTGAACAGTATAAAATGTCATTTTTTGAGTCTCTCAATGGTCAAAAACTATGACTCAAACGATGTACAGGTGTTTTTCCCACTCTCTCCTCTCTGGAACTCTCCGCCAGAGGACACAAAGCATTCCAATTATTTTACCTCCTTCAAATCCCACCTCAAAGCTCACCTTTTCAGACAGGCATTCATTTTAATCCTAGAAGACTGGAATGACCTCACTGTTATTATGATTTATTATGTTTTTACTACTTGGACTGTTTTTTTTTTTAACTTGTCCCTTTTGTACGGTGGACCTTGAGTGACCTGAAAGGAAATAATAAATTCCAGAATAAATGCATGAAAAATCGCTGAAATTGAGAGGATACGCTTCATTACAAATGGCAGCTCTGCATCTTATTTTCCACTAATTCTGAGCTGCTTTGACAGAAACAGCAGGATCTGCCTTTTTTTTTTACTGTTTGCATTTTCAGTTGTGAAGTGATTCCCGATCAAACGGCACTCATGCTCTTCATAGCTCAGTGTGTGTGTCTGTGTGTGTGCAACCAGTCATAGAATTTCGTGTCTGCATAAATTTGCAAAAAAAAAAAAATGCCTTCAACCTTTGCTTATGAAAAATCAGATAAACTCTGGTGACTAATTACTATGCTCCATGAATTTGCATGATGAAAGTGACACGGAGCCTGTTTTCAGACAGCTAGAAATGCCAGAATAAAGGTTATATGGTGCTCTCTCTCGCTCTCTCCATTGTTAAGCCCTACTTGTGTCATGTTCTTCTTTTTTTCATGCAGTGTTTCACTTTTGTGTTCTATAACTGCTGTTTTCAAACTATTAGCTGCCGTGATTCTCTTTTAAATGGAGCAGGATAACAGCAAAACACATTCCCAAATAGGAAAGGATTCTTCACCCGAGGAAACATATTATCTTCCAAATGAAAGTAAAAAAAAGCAATTGTTTAACAGGAATTAGACTCAAAACATAATTGCAGCCTTTTAAGAAAACTCAGCTTCAAAGGCTAGGTTTTTAGCCCCATCTACTGGACGTGAATGGGAATGGGGAGTTTTATTTAACCCCTTTTATCTAATCGTTCTGTGTTTCTGCTCCTGTCTCTTCAGAATATGCCAGGACATAAAAATGAGCTCCAACAGCACAGACCCTGGTCTCTTCCTGACTGCAAACACCTCACCACCAGTGGCCGGAACATACCCACAGTCCAACGCTCTATACCAAGGAGAGACAGGAGGAGACCCCTGGTTTTTTCCTGTAAACACCCTGGATGATAATTCCTCCTCCACGAGCAAACTCTTAAACCTCACGTTAGAGTCCCAAAGTAGGAACAGAACTGAGGTCCTCAGTCCAGCGGGCGGACACCCCGTGTGGCAGGTCGTCCTCATCGTCCTGTTCACGGGAATGTTGTCTCTGGTCACCATCATCGGCAACATCCTGGTGGTGGTGTCCTTCAAGGTGAATCGCCAGCTGAAGACGGTGAATAACTACTTCCTGCTGAGCTTGGCTGTGGCTGACCTCATCATCGGGGTCATCTCCATGAACCTCTACACGACTTATCTCGTGATGGGCTACTGGGCCATGGGCAACTGGGCCTGCGACCTGTGGTTGGCGATAGACTACGTAGCCAGCAACGCATCCGTTATGAACCTACTGGTCATTAGCTTTGACCGTTACTTTTCAATCACCAGGCCTTTGACTTACCGGGCCAAACGGACCACAAAGCGAGCGGGGATCATGATCGGCCTGGCCTGGTTCGTGTCTCTTGTCCTGTGGGCTCCAGCCATCCTGCTGTGGCAATACTTTGAGGGCAAAAGGACAGTTCCCCCAGATCAATGTTACATTCAGTTCTTCTCAGAGCCCACAATCACCTTCTGCACAGCCATAGCAGCTTTCTATCTTCCAGTGACAATAATGAGTGTTCTCTACTGGCGCATTTACAAAGAGACCCAGAATCGCTCTAAAGAGTTAGCCGGATTGCAGGGTTCGGGGGCTCGCGGCGGAAACGGAGGAAGAAATGCGAACGGTGGGGGCGAGAGGAGCCGATTCGTCCACCAGACGGGAAGTTCTAGAAGTTGCAACAGCTACGAGCTAACTAGGTTGTCCAGGAGAAGGAGCACATGTCGAGAGCTAGTCAGCCGCTTCCATTGCTGGCCCGGGGTTCGTTCTTGGAGACCTGGTAGCACGCGGCAAGGCGACGGTGATCCAGATCAGAGCAGCAGCGACAGCTGGAACAACAACGACGCTGCAGCCTCACTGGACCACTCCGGGTCTTCAGAGGACGAGGACTGTGGCGGCGGCAGAGAGATGATTTCCCAGAGTCATGCTATTTTCTCCATCGTTCTCAGCATCCCTGGGATAAAGGCTGCTGTCAACTCCCAGCTCACCTCCTGCGAGGACCTGGACGCGGCCTCCGAGGAGGATCCACTCAAGGGAGCCGAGTATAACCGAGACAGTGTTTCGACGGTCGACACCAACACCATCGCCGCCACTGCTCCCGATGGCGAAAACAACTCTGAAAACAGCTACCACCAACGCTTCTCCTCACGAAAGATGCAGTCCATGCCCAGGATCCAGGCTGCGTCCAACCAAGGCTCTCTGGGCGGATCCCAGACAAGTGCTACCACTGCCACCGACGGTACCACCGCCACCAGCACAAGCACCAAATCCCCCACTGTCCCCATGTCCTTCAAAGATGCAGCTCTCGCGAAGCGTTTCGCAGCTCGAGCTCGGACCCAGATCACCAAGAGGAAGCGCATGTCCTTAGTGAAGGAGAAGAAGGCAGCTCAGACTCTCAGCGCCATCCTCTTTGCGTTCATCATCACGTGGACACCGTACAACATCATGGTGCTAATCAATGCCTTCTGCAAGGTCTGCATCCCGGAGACGCTGTGGGCGGTCGGTTACTGGCTGTGCTACGTCAACAGCACGGTCAACCCCATGTGCTACGCCTTGTGCAACAAGACTTTCCGCACGACGTTTAAGATGATACTGTTGTGTCGCTGGGACCAGAAGAAACGGAGGAAGCAGCAGTTCCAGGAGAGGCATTCAGTGGTCTTCCACCGCAGGATTCCCCGGGAATCCACGTAAAACAGGACAGGGCGTTAGAATGGATGAGAAAAGAGATTTGAAAAGGTTTAACACAAGGAGCAGAAAGAAGCGTCCATGTAGATTTGTTTCTGTGGAGTTTCTTTAACTTAATGATCCTTAATGTGTTTCTCTGCTGGTTTTTATCAGACACAGCAGTCCTTGTGTACGTGGTGGTTCTTCAGATGTCTGTCCGTGTCGGTTCATCTGTTGTTTATGTGTGAAGGGGGTTTGTGCGAGGTGAGATCCTGAGATGAAACCTTCCTGCCTGTAGCCGCAGAACCGTTTCACATTAATCCAGCTGAGAGAAAGTGAATGGAGTGGAAATAATAGAAAAGGGCTTTTTTAAAATGAATTGCAGGAGAATTACTGAAGTGCAGTTGACACAAGGGAACAGAAAATCTTTTGTCACAGGATTTGGGATTCACGTCTTCTCTCTGCGGGTAACTGAACCTGTAATGTGGTTTTGCATTTTAAACAAAACTCTGTATGTGTAATATGTCACTGAGAGCCAAGACAAAATGACTTTGTGTTCATAGGCGTTCTGCGTTGATCTGCCAGACGCTTCTCTGGCACCCTTTATTTGATTTGATTTTTTATCAATGTTCAATGCCTTTCTACATCAATATAGCTTTCATGTCTTATGGAGTATAAACAAGTTCTTGAAATTGTGTCCTTACTTTTTTCGTCAGCAGAAAAATTGTTATTTTTGTGATATTCATCTTTGGGGTTGTTGTTTTTTTTTCTCGATATTCCGGAAATTTTGAGCCAGTCTGAAAAAAAAAGATTCTTCTGATGAACTGAGTTGTGAATATTACGTGTGGCACTACAGTCAGTGGACCGCGGTCGTGTTCAATGTGATTGTTGTGGTTTTTAATGGTGGACACAATAAGTGCATTGGTTGTGTTTTATGTACTTGCAGTTTTATGTCAAGAGTATTTGATTATACAACAATGATATTCTGTTTGTGTACATTTGGATATTTCTGACTCGATACACATTGAATGGTTGCACACACGCTAAGATGTCCGTTTATGAAGACGTGTGTGTGTTTTGACTTCACACCGTCTTTTAAATCCATGAAGCGCTTTAAAAAAGGGCCACTCTCATCCTTCATATTGTAAAGAAATGGCTCCCTCTAGTGGCTAAAGAGAGACATGTGACAAGAATGCTTCTTTTTATGATTGTGCAGCAGCTGTTATGCATTATTTTAAGATGTTTGAGTAAGCTTGCAGTTATCAAATTTTAGATTTTTAAATATATATTTGGGATATTTAACAGAATAGCCACAGGCTTTGTTGAAGGTATAGGTTTTTATCTTTGTGTCATTATTTTTGTTTTTGGTTTCATATCGGTGACGTATTTCTTCTTTAAGATAAAAAAACAAAAAACACTCAGTCATTGATGTGTAAATAATAGAACATTACATCATATTTTTCTCTACAGAAAATCAACATAAAGAGGCCAGCTTTAGTTATAATACACATTATGTTGTTTCTATTTTAAAAGGGTTTTCTGTTGTTTTGTTGTTTATTTTCAATGTATTAGATGATCACGAAAAGTGGCAAAGTGGTTAAATTGGATTAGCTTGGATACAAGGGTTACACACAGGTGGTTAAAGAAGATGTTTAAAATGTTAAAATAATAATAATAACCCCCCCCCCCCCCCCATGCCTGTCAACAGTGGATATTACGTCTGCTTTGTGCACAGTGTGCTCCAGTGTCATAAAATAGAAGAGATTTTTTGTACCGAAACAATATTTGGAATGTTAGGGGAATGTAAAAAAAATTACCATGATGGTGAACACAAACATTTTTGTTACATTTCAAGTACAATGACCGTATTCATATTTTAAATCAATAAACAAAGAAAAAACTTTTGGACAGAATGAACTGGGAGTTTTTTTTATGTCACAAGTCACAAGCATGAATGTTTTTTTTTTCACGTTATTTGTAAAATCATCGAAAATCAGTGTTTTTTCCACACTAAAAAGTGGTAGACATATTTAACAAGAGCTGAAACAAATTAATCGATTGCTAAATTAATCGTCCACTATTTTGATTATCGGTTTGAAGCATTTTTCATGATTGAAATTTCGGATTGTTTTAGCTTCTTAAATTTAATATTTTCTCTGTTTTTGTGCTCCACATAACAAAGAAATCATTAAAACTGAATCATTTTGGTTTGTGGACAAAACAAGACATTAGAGAAAATCGTTATTTGCAGGTTTGACAAACACTGATCAACGTCTTTTAACGTTTTCTGACATTTTATGGACCAAACGATTAATCGAGAAAATAATTAACAGATTACAGGCGCCATATTTAAGAATGTGGCCAAAAATGATTACTACACTCAAATTCAAAATACTGAGGTCTTAGGTTTCGTTTTCTCCGTCATTGTAGCACAGACGTAACTGACAACCCGTGGTTGCTCGGCAGCTGAGACTCTACTGACTGCAATGACTGGTAGACGGCGGTAGGTGGCGCCACATGCCATAACATGATTTCAATACATAAACATGATTTGCGGTCTGCAAAAGATTCTTCTTTTTTTATGCGAATATTAAGGCTGTACTGTTGTTGTTGGTGAGTTCAGTATGTTATATGAACATTATTCCTGGGTCTCATAAAATATTAGGAGGATTTTATGGCCAGTTTTTATTACGTAATGCACCTTTAATCGATTATGAAAATTGCAGCACTATATTTAATCACACTCTGTCTTCTAGTCTGTTAACAAGGCTGTGGTTTGTTATGGAATTCTTGAATTAGCCCTTCATTCATTTCAACCTAAACAGAGAAAATTGCACAATATATTAGAATTAAATTACATTTAACCTTTTAAGGTTCTATACTCAACCATTTGGTCGACCACATTTTAAGTCACTATATCTCATTGAAAAATGCATCAAGCTGAACTCAATAACACTTAATGTGACTTATTCTGAATGTTGTACTTTATGAATTATGCAAACCAGGTTTATTATGAAGAGACGTCTCAACCGTTTGGTAGAGGCCTGTATCTGTAATACAGTAGGGTCTAATTAAAATATTATTATTTAAATAATAATATTATTTTGTTATATTTTGTCATATTAATATTATTTATTATATCTACTGTGACGATCAATATTATTGATCGTCGTGGGTTAGGATTGTCCACATACCGGTCGCTGGCTTGTGGCTTCCCTATTTAACGCATCCCGGTAAATTCCACATCATTTTCGGGATTTTAACATCTTTTTTCTTTATTTTCTTTCTCCCAACTATGCTTCTTCTCCTCGTTCACTTCCTGTTTGTTTACATTCGCGAAGTTATCTACATGGCCTCCCAGAATGCAACGCGGTGCCCGAGCCCTATTGTTATTATCATAAGTTAAAAAAAATTAAAAATGCAAAGAAATAATTTTTCCTTTGCTTTTTTCTTGGTGTTTGAACACGGTGCTTTTATTTGTTTGACTAAAACCTGAAGAGACGACATTACTTTTGTCCATGTGGTGGCGCTAGCTAGCTTCAAACCCCCTCTAGCTAGGAACCAAGGTGAAAGGCATGCTGGGTAACAGTGTTTGTGGGGAGGGAGGACACAGCTGGCACACATTTGCTGATTGCGGGAGTGATGGCACTGAGGTCCACTCAAACCAAACGTAGCAAAACAAAACTGATTCTGTGAATGCTTTGGATTAAATGTGTTTTTTTCTCTCTCTCTTCATCACAATATAATGTCAGCACTGTGTGTGTGCGTGAGTTTAAGCTGAATAAAGAGTGCTGCGTCATGAGGCCCTGATGAAGTTAGTGAGAGCAGTGTCAGACTGAGCTAATGGAAGAAGAGCGGCGGCCACAGACAGAGCAGACATGTGATGAGGGAAAAAACCTGACTTCATGTGACCCATGGCTAAGGAGCGGCTCACGGACACAGACAAACGCCCATTTGTGTTGTCTTCTCCAGTCAGTGCTGAGCCACTGAGGAGAATCCACCAGGCAGGCAAGTATATTATGTCTATTTTCCTTCATTCCCTAGTGAATTGAATGTGTCAGTGACTTTGACTCAAGCTAGCAGATCGTACAAGTTGTGTTGTTAGCAAGATGAGACATGCTCTAAAGTTAGAAAAAACGGGCAAACTTGTGTTCAGACTAAGTTTTTATAGTAATTGTTCACAAAATCGACACATTTACATTGTTCAAGTTATAATTAGGTGGTCATTTTCATGGTTAGTGATGGAAAGCTTGATTTTGACTGTACCACACCCAAAAGCATCAACCAACTCTATATGTGTGTGTGTGTGTATGTATGTTTTTCTGTATTGTTGTATATAAATGTGTGTTGAATAATTGGTTAAATTGATATTTAAAAGACGAGAGATGTTGCAGAATATTTACAATTTATCTATATTATCATGCTCTGATTGAATTGATTACTGGTTTAATCTGGATTCATGAAGCATGAATACAACAAGTGTATAATTTCCCCAAGCCCAATGATATTCTGTTTACATACAGGAATAAATTAGATTTAAAAGGCTGAAAAGCACAAATGTATGATGTTTTATGCTTTTTATTCTGTAAAGGGAATAGTGAAGTAATGACTTTCTGCTAATAATTACAATCCAACTTTATTTGTAAAGCACTTTAAAACAACCACAGTGAAGAATAAATAAAAGACAGAATAAATAAAAGCCATAATAGCTCACAAGTGTTCAAAACTTCTACATTATTGTGTACATTAGAAAGACAGTTTTCCCCGCACTTCTGCTGTTGTCGCCACACATTAGGATTGGTGACTGATTGGTGGTGATTTGTGACTCAGAAAGTAAGTTAGAATTACTTAAATGAAAGAGAAATGTACATAAGTAATGGACAAATAAAAGTGTGAGGAGGAAAAAACCCTGAAGAAACAATTAACATTCACTGTACACAAAAATGTGGAATGCAGCAGAGCAGAGGACACATGACTGTTTCTGACAGCTTGCCCTTTATCTTTTATCTCGTAACCTCTGCACACAAAATGCCTTTTGTCTGCTGTTACTGTTAATCTGAAATAGCAAAACAGTCAGCGGTGAATTAACTTGTTCTTTTCTTTTCTTCACTTCTGCCCGGCACAGATCACCTCTCCTCTGGCTGAAGTCACAGTGGTCAGGATGCAAACGATCAAGACCGTCGAGACCCAGGTGCCCTTTCTGAAAGAGAGCTTCTTCACCACCACCTTTAAGGGAAGGAGGAAGAGCAGTGTGAGCAACATCCTTCGCAAACAACAACATGTTAATCAGCAGCAGCAACAACAACAACAACAGTGCATTTTAGAAGAATTTATTCCTCTCTCAGGTGTAAATAATCCAGAGCTGCACACTCCAGAGCGTCAGCGGTTCGCTCGCTCCAACAGCAGCCCGTTATGCAAGACAGCTGAGCGCGCAGCAGCAGATGGGGATAGAAAGGAGGGGCAGAAGGAGATGAAGGATCAGAGAGTGACAGAGTCTGTGCAGGGGAGGGGGGGGAAACATGCACAGAGTGGTAACAAGCCCGCGGCTGTCAGTGCCAGTCTCCTCCTCCCCTCATCATCATCAGCATCAGCAGCATCATCATCGCCAGGGGAGGCAGCATCAGCATCACAGCAGCATTCGTCTGTGGTGGGCAGACAACGACAACTGGGCAGCTTTGAGAGTACACCCATCAGAGGACCAGCGTCAGTCACCCCCCGGGAGGACACCCCGCGTCCCCAGCCTCGACCCCAGCAGTATGGCCTGTTAGCCAAAGGCGTCCGCCTGTTCAGGAACATGGGGAACCAAGAGACGAAGCAGAAGAAAGCTGCAGGAGTTGGGGATGTCTCCTGTGAAGGTGATGTGGATGAGAAGGAAGTGGACAAGAAATCGAAAAAGTCTCACAGCAAGTTAAATAAAGGAGGAGGAGAGCACAGCAGTAAGAAGAAATCAAAGACCGAGTTGAAAGTTTCGGTTTTTTCTGGCATCAGGAAGAGTTTTTCCAAGGCATTGGCTAAGGAGGAGATTTTGGAAGATGGAAGAGCGGAGCACGCTGCCAAAGAAGAGCTCAGACCCGGCGCCGGGGTGAGTCTGTCAGTGGACGAGACGGGTATGATGTCAGATGTTGAAGACGTGAGCTGTCAAACTGCAGAGAGTCACCAATCTATGACAGATGATTTTGGCCGGAAGACGAGCTCCGGGTCGGATGCTGACCTGTACAGTTTTCACTCTGCAGCGGCTGACACTGACGACCTGTTGTCTGACATCCAGCAGGCCATACGAGACCAGTGTGTGCCTGATGGTGGTGTGCAGTCAACTGGACGTTTACCAGAGCGCTCAGTCATGAAGGAGCAAAAGGTCCCTGAGAAGGTAACATTTCTACAGCTGTTTAATATGGATAATGAAGTTGGTAGTGGAAGTGCAGGCCTGGGATTAAGTACTATGGATGATAAATTGTATGATTTACCTTCAACAAGAAACTCCTCTGGTCCAGGGTCTCCGAGTGAGAGCGGCCCAGCATCTTCAGGCCCAGACACAGAGAGAAGCAGTGGCAGCCTTTTCCCAAAGACTAACAGCACATACAGCTTCCCTGATACAACAACCACAACCGCCACCTCGTACGAGAGCGCTGAGGAGCCTCAGGAAGACTTGGAGAGTCTGGTGTTTTACCCCCAACAGTGTCCCCAAGACAACTCAAACATGACTCACTTGGATCCTGAGATGGCACCAACTGGAGCTCACAAAAGTGCAAGCAGCCTGGACTTATCAATGGAAAAGAGGGAGGAAGACGAACCTGGGAGACGGGACTTCCTGTCCCTGCAAAGGAGGAAGAACAGTCTGTCTTTCAACCTCCTTATAACAGACACCCCTCCTGGTCCTCAACCCAGAGGAGCATCCACCAGCTCCCCGTCCACCGTCAAACTCTACCCTCCAGTTCACCCATCCTATGTCAAGACCACCACCAGGCAGCTCACCTCCCCCATTGGATCCCCTCTGACCAGCCCTCACGTGCCCAGGAAAACAGATGCCACTGACATTTCAGTGGAATCCAACCGTTCTCAGGGATTAAGGCGACGCAAGCAGAGGTCGAGCTCCATCGCTGGGCCGTACACAAGTTCTGCAGAATCGTCCACAGAGTTGGACGAGACGAGAGGAAGGCAAGGTGGTGGTGGTGGTGGTGCCGCCGCCTTCTCAGAGCAGACGCCAGAGAAGAGTGGGACTTACTGGACACTGGGCTCCAGGAGGACGCATTATGGCCGACAGAACTCTACGACGTCAGTACCTTATCTGGATGTCTTCTCAGGTGAGTCCTCCATGAAATAGTGCCTGAGTATGTAGAATAAGAACCCTGTGGAAGTCACTGTGTTCTTAGTGGTCATCAGAGAGAGAGATATTTTCTTTTAAATATAAAGTACATTCAAATAAAATGTATTATTATTATCATTGGTTTATCTTTTAGTTCATAATCTTAGCACACATTATATGCCTTTTATCTGAAACAACATAAACAAATAGAAAAACATATTTTTTCTTAGTTCAGATTCATTTGCTGCACATGGAGCAAAAATTATGAAAATATAGAAACAAAGGTATACAAATAAAGAATAAAATCATTAAAAAAACGAATGAAATTCAAATGAATAAATGAAGGACATGTATTTTACTTCACAGTTCTTGACAGAGCCAATGTCTACGGTGATTATTTTCTGCGTCTTCATCTGTATTCCAGCTGTAATCACGTCCATAATGAACTCTTCATTCACCGTCTGTCGCAGTTGATTTATGTATGGGTGAATATTTCAATAATAAGGCCACAGTGAGTGAGTAACAGCCCCACGTTTATCAATAGGTTTGAGGTTATTCGCTGGTGTCAAACACTCATGAGGCGCCCCCTTGAAGTCTTTTGTGTGAAAATGTGATTTACTTTGTACCTGTGATCTCAGAGAGCTGTGAATGAGGTGGGAGAGAAGGAAAAGTGTGATTTAACATTTCACACCAAAGCCCCTTTGACAGGTTTACATCTCAGTAATATGAAATAAAACCTTCGTGGTTAAAACTGAAGCCCATAATATACTTTTATACATATAAATTAGACTTAAAGTAATACATCATTTACACAGCTGTTCCCTATTGTCCCATTAAGATGAAATATCATGATTTATTACTTATTTTTAAAGCAGGGGACAAACAATAGCCCTCTGCAAATGTGACTGAAAAAACAGCACATAGTTAACAATCTGCTAGGGATTATTTGAAACACATTTTTACAACAATGTGTACAACAAGTGGACATTTCACCTTTTAGTTTCAAGCGAAGGTGCCACTTGAATGGAAAAAAAAACATCTACAGCACAGTGGCATTTAGAGAACTATGACCCCGGACGAATGAGAATCCTTGGTCTTTTCATGGCATCTGTTGACAGTGAGAGAAACACAGAGCACCAGCACCAGACTTACCCTTTAAAGTCCAAGTAGATTACTTTCAAATTTGAAACTAGATATTTCATCATTTACATGATTTATTTGTGCTGGGAATCTACGGCTGCCTGAAGGTCACACTGCGTCTGCCTCAAACTCTACATCCTTGTTTTGATTATGCAACTGGTGTTGTGAAATGATGATGATGATGATGATGGTTTAAATCCTGACGTTAAGTGATTGATTTGAAAGTACAATAGCTCATGATGAAAAACAGGACTCCGCGGGAGGTTCCTGTCTTCATTGTGTCAAGTGTTTACAGAACAAAAATAATGTGTGTCCTTGTGATAAAAACAATGCCACTCTGTCCTCGTCTGCGTTTGTGGTGCCTTTCAAGAGCTCGGCTGCTCTCGTCCGTCTGCGCCTGAGCTCATAAATCAGAGGACCACAGCGATGCCATCCTCCAATTCCTCTGCCTCACACACACAGAGAGACTTGTGAGGACACATTATTGACCTTCACCTCCCCGGAGTTTTTGTTTTGTCTGTCTGTTGTTAGCAACATAACTCGAAAAGTCACGAATGAATTTGGATGAAAATTTCAGAAAATGGGAACGCAATGGGACCAGGAACAAGTGATTACATTTTGGGCGTGATCCGTAGAGGGGTCGTGTGGGGCTGAGCTGCCTTGGCAGAGGTCTGCGCTCTCTGAGTGCTTTTCTAGTTGACATTATGCATTCCCTAACCTCTTAACATAACCTTCACAACTTTATGTCTTTCTTTAAAACTAACCTCAAAAGCAGGTCTGAAAAAGCCACTAAAAAGCACCACAAAGATAGGTTTTTTGAGGGGAAATCACAAAGACAAACACACTGACAGTTTATGTGCATGACAAAAAACAAGATTCAGAACACTGATTCTTGTTTCATCAGGTATATTTCTGTAGAAAAACAACAACAACAAAAACAGTTATGCGTGTGATAAAACATCATTTAATTAAATTATCCATGCAGGTCACATTAGGTCTGAAGGGTTGGCACGTGATGACCCGATTCCCCGACAGAGGGAACACAGATTCTGGATTTAAACCCATTATTTTTGAATTCTAGATTTATGTAATTATCATATGCAGATTACATTTCACAAATTTAATACATTGTCAGAATCAATCGCATGACAGTACAGTAACGGATCATCAAACTTCAAAAGTCCTCTTGTCTCCAGAGAATCATGAGTCACGGAACACAGGTGATGCATTAGTGTAAAAAGAACACATCTTCAGCTCGTCTAAGAACATTACTAACAAGAGTGTCTCTCTGATGTGATAGAGCTGTGTTTTCTTTGTGTCAGAATCCTTTTCAGCCTCTAACAATCATCAAGAAAATAGATTTCCTCCTTATCTGGTGTTCAGACCTGTTGAGAAACTCACTTTTCTTTCTTAGTCTTGGTCTATGACAAAGTCTTTACTAAAGAGGGAGAGTTCTTTTCTAGCATTATGATATTCACGTGCAGAATAAACAAACTGCAAGGTTAAACTGTTTGTTTTCATCCGTTACTGTTTGAAAAACCAGAATAGCATTTTATTTGGGTTAGACTGTGTGGAAAGCGGTCATGAAAAATTCATTTAAGCTTTGATAATTCTTTTGTGCTGCACAATTAACACCTTACTTCCTGTCACCCACACTTAAAATGGTGTGAAGAGAGTTTGCAAATGTAGGTGTTTAATTACCACATCTGAAACTTGAGACGTATATATTCACCTCGTTGTTATGCTGCCCTCTAAAAATAACACACACACACGGTTAATAATTAGATTCCATAATAGTCAGTAATAGAAATAATGTGCTTTTTTTTCCTCTCATCCGTCCTCAGGTCGCTCTTTGCTGGATAGACTGTGTCTGCATCACGGAGACCAGTCCACAGACGACGAAGCGAAGGGGTTGTGTCAGCGAATGTTGCTCCAGGGATTGTTGCAGCCTTTCAGCAACGGCTCCCCAGAGCTTCATGGTGGCATCACTTCCTCAGCAGAGTTTCATGTAAGAACAGTATATGACATCGTCTTCTTTCATTCAGCTGAAGATGAACACTGAGGTTCAGGTGAAACACAAAAAACAATTCAGTTATGCTACATGAGGCCTTGGTTCTCAAACTGTGCTAACAGTATCTGTCATAAGTGAGGAAGAGGAGGAAATTTAAGGTGCATTATGTAATAAATCTAAAGCAACTGGCCATTAAATCCTCCTATTATGTCACAGAGACTCACCAACAACAGCAGTACAGCCAAAATATTTGCATTAAAAAAAATCTTTTGCGAACCACAAATCATGTTTATGTTTTAAAATCATGTTTTGTCATGTGGCGCCACCTACCGCCGTCTACCAGTCATTGCAGTCAGTAGAGTCTCGGCTACCGAGCAACCACGGGTTGCCAGTTACGTCTGAGCTCCAATGGCGGAGAAAACGAAACCTAAAAGACCTCGGTATTTTTAATTTGAGTGGAGTAACCGTTTTGGACCACATTCTTACATATGGCGCCTTTTAATATCTAGCTACTTCAAGAGCTCAAGATTTTCTCAGGTGGTACTTGGTATATTAAAAAAAAGTTTTTCTACTGTCATCCATTCAGGCATTTAATTATTTAAACAGCATTAATGCATGCAGTCAGGTATGACCTTGTCAAAATAGGATTTCATGAATATTAAATTCTCATCTGCTCGCACCAGTTCACCACAGCTGGATCTCCATCTTAATGAATGTCGTAAAAAGTGTTAAATTTAGCATTTAACAGAAGTTGAAGAAGTTGCATGATGTCACAGCTGAATATCCACGACTTAAGAACCTATGTAGCTTTCAGTTAGCACCAAAACTCGACAGGTGTGTAGTTTATACCGTGGAGTTGGACAAAAATGGCGGTCGTCATCATCAACATTGGAGACGCACGCTGGCGGTAATGAAAAACAAGAGTTCGTACACTTATAGAGAATGAAGTATAAATATTTAATTTTCAATTTGTTGCCCTGAAGTGATTAGAGCTACATGACAGTCTGTGTGTATTTGTGTGTTCTAACTCGGGCTTTAGATCTCATTTTCTTCATTTGAAGAATGTCATCACATTATAGTGCACCACCCCACACACACACACATAAATACACAGACATACATGGACGTATACATGCTGTTAATCATGCTCACACACACACATAAACACACAGACAATCCAAAAATACACACACACACACACACACATGCCCCTAAAGCTGATTTTTCCACACAAATACAAACCTCTCACATCTTTTTCTGCTTGTGTCGTTGGCTACGAACGCAAAGCACTTCTATTCAGTGCAACTGTAGCTACAGATGCATGAATGTATGTGCATTCATACACAACACAGAGAACCTGAGACACTTGTACATGCATGGCTGCATTAATAGCGGACACACACACACACACACACAGACACATACACATACACACACACACACAGACACACACACATCAGTGGTTGCGTAGACCATCTGCTGACCATGTTATGTAACAGCTCCACATGCTCTCAGCTCAGGCTTGCTCTTCCCTAAGCTCCTCCCCCTCTCTCACACAGCTTGGCCTGGAGGTCATGCATTACTCAGCCTGACCAAGAACAACGTTTGCCACTGAAAATTACACACATCACATTGTTGTTGTTGTTGTTGCTCTGTCACACAGCTAATTTCCTTTTTAAGACAAGGTTTTCTTTGTTTGTCTCCAAACCTTTTTTTTCTGTGACTCCCTTTTTTTTTTAAATTCTACAAGGAAATAATTCACTCGCTGCGTCACCATCTGTCTTCCCGTTCTCTCTTGCTTTCCTTTTATTTCCATCTGTGTTGCTCATCTTCCGTTTGTCTTTTCCCTTTCGCTACCTAAATATGACATTGTTTCCAGGCTCATCACTGTGTTTTTATGGAGTGAACTGACATATGGGTGTTTTTCCTTTTTTTCCAGCTTCACTTATTCTGGGGTTTTGAGGATGATAAATATCTAAGAAATCTTTTTACACTTGGCCAAACATCGTTGAGCCGATGAGGGTCAACGGTCTTTGTTTCAGTAATAAAAGGTGCAGCTAAAAAAAGAATAATGCGCCCAGGGGCAAAAAAAAACAGCATGCGGTATGAAGAGGGTTCCATGTTTATGATTTACATACATTACTGATCTACTCATATAAAACAGATTTGTTATCTTAACTGATTGGTTTGCATTTCACTCTCATATTGGCATGTCGTTTTTTTCACCGCGTGGCTTTAGGCTACACACGACTTTACATTTGAAGCTGATTTGATTTAGGAAAATGGAAACCACCTTATTTATAAAAAAAAAACAAGGAAAATGCAAAACAGTCTTCACTACTACACATATATATATATATATATACACTACCGTTCAAACGTTTTTTTTGTGTGTTTTCCACACAGTTGCAAAATGAATAGAAAATATAGTCAAGACATTGAGAAGATTAGAAATACTGATTTTTATTCAAAATATTAATTTTGCCTTTTTGTCAAAGAACCAGCAAAACTATATTCAGCTGTGCTATTATCATTACACAAGGGTTTTCTAGGGTTTTCTAATCATCCAATAGTCTTCTAACGCGATTAGCAAACACAACGTACCATTAGAACACTGGAAATGGGCCTCTATACACCTATGTACATATGCCATTAAAAACCAGACGTTTGCAGCTAGAATAGTCGTTTACCACATTAACAATGTATACAGTGTATTTCTGACTCATTTAATGTTATATTCATTGAAAAAAAATTTTTTCCTGAAAAGGAAGTTGTTACTTTGAGCTGCAGTTGCTTCAATTAACCGATTTCTTTTTCTGAAATATTTGATTTTGACCAAGTCTAACTTGTAAAAGAGATTTTAGTCATCTGTGTATAAATACAGTTGAAATATAAAGGGGCACAGAGTAGTGTTTTAGATTCAAAACTCTTAAATGAATGAGCTTCACTGTCCTCCGGGCGTCTGTGGACAAATGGACTGATTCACTGATTTTAATTGGCTACGTGTTTTGAAGAGATTAAGGAAACATTAAAGGATTAAGCAGTTTTTCACCGAGGAATATTTGTTTTCAACAAGAAGCAGCTTTAGCTTAGTGTTCTGTTGACTCTTAATGGAAACATAAGAGCGTCAAAGGCATCTTGAATGCAACATTGCGCACAAATGTACACGTGGTTATGAAGTGAAAGAAAAGAAAGGTAGAGATAATGCAGAATTCATTCTTCCGCTGAGTTTCTAGGTTGTTATTTCTCACCGCAAATGCGAGACAAAGCCACACACGGGACAGTTAACACCAAATTTACTGCTTATTATCCTCCAAGTGTTTCCACATTCAAGCAGCTACTTACCTCATATATCCACCAGGTGGATGTTGTTTACCTTCAATTATGGCTGGTGCATGACACCATATGTTCCCATTGTGTTGCCGTATACAACATAAGTGCTATTCCTTAAAAGGAGCAAAAGTGCTTCTAAGCACAAACATCTGATCGTGGATCTCATTTCAATTACAGTAAATGCACGCACTTGTTTGTTGTTTACTGTGTGCAGGAGGAACAGCTGTACACCTGGGCATCTGTGGGCCTGCCGGTGTCCGCCTACCTGTGGGAACTCTACGGAGGCCGAGGCCCAAACAGAGTGCAGAACCTCAGGTCCTCTTTGTGTCAATCATCAGCCAAGTCACCAGGAGCTCTACACTCTCCGGTTGGTCAAACCCCTCCATTATCATTATGATTTTTTTAGATCTCTGCACTTGATCTTTACACTTTTCAGTTACACTGAAACCACTCTCCCTCTGTTTGCGCTGTGTTTTGTTTTTCCACGTCTGTGGTGATGTGTTTTACGACTGTCAAACTTTAGGTTGAGGAAGTATTGTCCCCAATTCTCTTCTGAAACCCAAGAGAGGTGAAACTAATCTTTGAAAGAGAACTTTAAGTTGAGGAGTTAACCCCAGTTCTCTGAAAGGAGATTAATATAGTGACGTAGAGAAGCAGATGTTGAAAGAAAACAGTTGGAATAGATGTAGTCCTTGATCTCAGAAAGCTCCAAGTCTGGGGTTTTAAAAGCTTTAAAGCAATTTTGTATAGTGCAAACATCATTATTATTATTAGTAGTAGTAGTAGTAGTAGTAAAATGATCATTACATGTTTTAGTAAAGTCGAAACAGTAAATAAAACAAGTCAAAAGTGACAAGTGGTCAGAATTCATTGCGGCACCAATAATCTTACGTAACAATAGTTTTTCTTTCAGTTTTTTATTGTGTTCTTTCATTCATGACCATAATGATGTTACAGCAAAAATGCATTTGATAAAAGAAATCATCAGCAAAAATAAATATAACTGCAATGTACTCCTTGTCCACCAGAGGTCAGACTTGTCTTGAAAGACTTGTAAGGTTTTTTTTTTCCTCCTCCTCTGAGAAGAGTTAATAAATTAGAAGAGCCATGGACTGAACGTTCAGTGATGTGACCACAACTGGGGAATGTGTTCTAGCAGACACAGATTCTCCCCATGTGAGGCCCAATGAGACTCGCTGTCTCTTGGGTCAAATCTCTCCGTATCCCCTCATCCCTGCTCTAACCAGCCTGGAGCCAGAGGTCTGATGGAGTCTAGACATAATGGACTTCCTTGACTCTTTTAGGCCATAGCTCTGTCACTAAGCTCCTTTAGTTGTGGGTGTTTCCTTGCTTTTTCAAACCATAATTTATTGAACGATAATGTGTTCAAGACTTAGCAGCAAATTTTCAGTCTGATTGTCAATATTTCAGAGCGCGCACATTTGCTTTTAATGAAAGTTGCATGCAGGCAAAACATGCTTGTGTGGTTAAATGTTGGGTGAAACTAATTGTTTTTGTTCACTGATAGACAGAATCCAGCAGGTTGAAATCAGGTCAGTCGTCCTCGGAGGATGAAAGCGGCATCATCCCTCAGCTGGAGCGCACAATCGGTGACCTGCGGATTAAGATTGCTGCGTTGCAGGGCCAACAGGCCTCTGTGGCAGCAAGCAACAGGGAGAATGTGGACTCTGTCAATCACAACACTTCACACTCGAGAGGAGGAAGAGTGGGAGAGAGGAGCCAGGAGGTGTCTGTCCAGACTTCACCTGTGCAGGAGGGATTCAAATTTGATGTGCCTTTGTCCCCCGTTTCTTCCTCCATCCCAAAATCTACACAAAGCTTTGTTTGCACGTGCCAAAAGAGCAGCGCCCGTCCGCCACCTCCTCCTCCACCTCCACCTCCACCTCCACCACCACCATTACCAATGGGTATTGTGCCACCTCCACCTCCACCTCCTTTACCTGGTTTTGGATCTTATCCACCACCTCCCCCTCCTCCTCCTCCTCCTCCACTGCCAGGTTTTGGACCACCACCACCTCCTCCCTTGCCTGGTGTTGGACTACCACCTCCACCTCCCCCTCTGCCTGGTATGGGCCCTCCTCCCCCTCCCCCTCTGCCTGGTATGGGCCCTCCTCCACCTCCCCCTCTGCCCGGTATGGGCCCTCCTCCACCTCCCCCTCTGCCTGGAATGGGCCCCCCACCTCCACCGCCGCCGCCTCCAGGCTTTGGGCCTCCACCTCCACCGGGTCCCATGCCCTCCATGTTGGTCCAGGAAGCTGCCGCTGCCAAGGCTGTGATCGAGCCCCCCAAGCCAATGAAGCCACTCTACTGGACACGCATACAGCTGCATGCTAAGAAGTAAGGACACGCTGTGTGAAGTCGAGATAGCCATGGGTCATTTGCACTAAGGTACACGCTGAACAGTAGAGAATTGAGAGGAAGCTTGTCCACTTAAGATTAAAATCAGCCACATGCTGCGATGGCAATAGAGATGCTAACCTTGTGGAAAATGATAGTGATGCAGTCCAGGCATTGTGGTCAGCACTGAATCGACTTGTACCAGTTTTCCTTAATAAGGCTTGGAAAGTTGTAGTCGCATAAGCGTCTGGAAATAGACCGCTTGATTTACTGACGAGTGCAGAACTCGATACTGAATTATAAGCGTAATTTGTCGTCTGACAGATTTGACAATGACGTAACTTATGAATTGGAAAGTGCTCAAAAGATGACAAACGAGTGCTCGTAAAAAAACAGCAGAGGATTCAGATCTATAAATGTCAAACATGACTGTTGTGGTGCAATAACAACATGACTTATGGTAGAAATGTGAATTTTGTTATACTTTTTTTTTTTCATACAACGCATGTCAGATTAAAGCTCGTCTATTTGCACTGTAAATATTTCCTCTTTCCTGCTGTTTTTAGACAAGCTGGCTTGCTGGTGTGGGAGAAAATCGAGGAGCCGACTGTGAACTTTGAAGAGTTTGTGGAACTGTTCTCTAAAAGTGCTGTCAAGGAGAAAAAGAAGCCAATTTCTGACACAATCAGCAAATCCAAGGCTAAGCAGGTACAACGTGTTAAACATATCACTGTGCTGTTTTGCCTGTGTGTGTGTGTGTTTTGGGAAGGTTTCACCAAAGATGACACGAGTCAGGACTTTCTCTTCTCACTCTCACTCCTCTGATCTGATGTCCTGTTCCTTTGCGTTTTTTTCTTCTCCTCTCTGTCGGTCCCTGAGTTGCTCTGAGTGACAGGAGGAACTTCTACAGCCAGACAGTTATTATGTGGTGCGAGCTCTGGCTCCCACCCGACTCCCCCGTGACCATCCAGTGGCACCGAGCCAATGTCTCGCGTGCGGTGAGGAAACCTCACGATGGTGATGACTGTTGAGAGAGTGGGGGGAGAAAGGGAAAAAAAAAAGTGGGGGGGGAGGCGGGAGAGGCCAGGGAGCTGTATTTCGTGATGTTGGTCCTCCCATTGTGCTTTCTGTATAGCTTAGTTTAACAGTCAGACTGTTTCCCTTCCCAATGCCCTTTATGACAAACAATATCTGCAGTTTAAAGCTGATCTAGTTCAACATTGTTCTCTTAAAATCACCGTCTAAATCATAAATGTTTCACGATGGGGAGATGGTTTCACTGCTCTGAATGAGAGCAACACAGGATCCATAGCTCAGTGGCTGCCTTACCAGCCTTCTGACACCGGAATTGTGTTTAAATTCTGCCTATTTCCTGCCCTGGAAATGTATTAATTATGATCAGTTGTTCACACTTTTCGTCCAAGAACAGCCACACGTATAAGCGTCTTCTATGTTTTTAATGAGCAATTATGCAACACTGCGTTAGCTAAGTTAAAGCTCCATTTATATCGATTTTAAATTATTCTCATTGCATTTTGGAGTTTTTCTTGGTTATAAAAATGACACAATCATGGTGAAAAAAATTAAAATGTATGCATTTGCTACGCATGTGGCAAGTGGGTTTTATTGTATTTTTGTACATGTATAGCCTAAAAACAAAATTTCACACATGAAGCACATCATGTTTGATTCACAACACATTATGCCAAATTAAACATCAACCAAGAAGAAGCAATTGGAAAATAGAAAGGAAACTGAGCACCACCCACCAAGCAAATTTTGTAAAACGCACAGTATGTAGCAAAAAAATCAGACTGAAATCGTCATTAATGTTGCTCTAAATAAAGCTTACATACATACTAAAGCATGCAGTAAAGTTTTACCTCTAAAAAAACCCTGAAGAATGATCTTAGATTGAAATAATCAACTGTTTCAGAAAATTCGGAAATTGTTGATACACTAGACGAGTTAGCTCTTCAGAACAATAACACACATTCAAACACTTGAAAAATCGCCTCCATCAAACATGTCGACACTCCGGCTGCAGTCAGATGATCGCGTTGACACCTTAAAAGGGAATTTCTCGTCTACAAACACAAATAAAACTTTGGACGTCGTGATAGTGGCTTGATCTAAGAGATGACGAAGGAGATTGAAAAAAACAAGCAGAACCAGTGTCGTGCTCTCCATTAAAACAAACGCCTCGTTGCTGTGTTGTTGTGATTGATGGAGCTCTGACTCAGCGCGCGACCACAGCGTGAACGAGCCTGTGTTGTGGTCGTCTTGTGAGACACGAGAGACAAATTGAGGTGGGTGTGGGTTTTAATTCCCCTTGGTCATCACTGCATGGAGCTGCTGGATATTCACCAACACGGCAATGTGGTGCTGACGGTTGTGAAGTCGGTAATGGTGAAATAAAATCATGCCTCGAAACTGTTACTCCAATTTAGAGCCAACCTTTGACATTTGAGGACAAGCTCCAGGCCTCAGAACAATTGATCAATCTCCTCTTACTTACATCCCTTTCAATCCCCCTGTGTCCTCTGAGCCGAAGCCATTTTGTTGATGAGAGGAGACAAGTATTCTCTCCAGAGCTACCGCTAGAGAGCGGCTTTGACGTCAGCTGGCAAAAGCCGGTCCGAAGGCCTCCTCTGACTTCACTATCAGATGTGAAGAAATACTGACATAATCCAGAGTCAAGCTGTGACCCTTGTAGAGGTTTAACAGAAGGTGTTTTACAGCGGAGGACTGCTGTCCACGGTAGCGTGGTGAATTAAAAGTCAGATTATGTCATGTTTAATCTGCGGGAGGTCTTACAGGTTTATACATCTCCTCAACACACAAGTGTGCTGTTGATCTGGATTGTTTTATTAGGCTTCATTCTAATTCTGATTTCCTGTATGGCTGAGGTGTACGTTCTTACATGTTGAATATCTTCTATATAATACACTGCTGTTCAAAAGTTTGGGGTCACCTATAAAAATTGCGGGGGTTTCTATTAAAAGTCATGCTTTTATTTATCAAAAGAGTTGCAAAATTAATAGAGAATATAGTCAAGACATTGACAAGATTAGAAATAATGATTTTTATTCAAAATAAGGAACCAGCAAAACTGTTTTCAGCTGTGCTAACATAAATGCACAAGGGTTTTCAAGGGTTTTCTAATCATCCAATAGTCTTCTAACGCGATTTGCCAATGTACCATTAGAACACTGGATATGGGCCTCTATACACCTATGTACATATTCCATTAAAAACCAGACTTTTGCAGCTAGAATAGTCGTTTACCACATTAACAATGTATAGAGTGTATTTCTGATTCATTTAATGTTATATTCATTGAAAAAAGTTATTTTCCTTCAAAATAGTCTGTCTCCATCCATCCATCATCCAGCAGACTAGCCCAGGTTATATGAACGGTTAATTTGTATTATTTAATAATTTTCTGGTATCTTAGCCTTTAAAATACTTGAAAATAACAACAAAATGTCCTTAATATCTGTGGTCAACAGTTAAAACTCGGGAGAAGCAGGCTTTTAGAGCAAGGAAGTTCCCATGATGCTTTGGGGGATGTTAACAGGAAGTGCTAGCATGATGTAATCAGCTTGATTTCAAATTGGAGCTTGAATGTTTGGTGTTTCTCTCTGAAATACTTCTGAACTACTTTGATAACGACGCCATCTCAAAATGTGATCATTCTCAGGTGACGTCTGGACCTTAAACGTGTCTTTTTATTTGAGTTTTAAGTGAGTTTATGGACCTCTGTTGACGATGATTGTTTAAGCTAAATATATGTTTTCAGGCCTCTTTTAGAAGAGCTGTTGTGCTGTTTTTTTTGATGAAAATGTGACAAAGAGCAAATACCAAGTGCTACAACACAAGGTTAATGAAAGCGTGGGCGCATGTTCTGTTCCCGTGACACACTGTTTACTGCTCTTTATATCAGCACTGACGATAATGTTCTCAAAACACCAATTTACCGTGGGTCAAGGGTCAATTGTGATTATACAACACCCTCACTCACTCACACATGCTGCTTTTTTAAAGTGTCTCTCAGCAGCAGCAGGATTTGTTTCCTGCATGTGTTTTCAGAGCTGTATGGGCTTTAATGACCACAGCCACTTTGACCCTGAAGCGATAAATGGATCAAAAGATCAACGTACAAACGTCGTATCTTTAAGGATTTCTTTAAACCAAAATCTCAGACACATATGGCTCTCATAAGATTATTTTAATAAACAAAATGTATTGGATTAACATGCAGTAACTCACGGAACTAGAAAATAACATTGGAGCAGACCTCTCTGATATCAGTATGACTAACTCTGGGGGTTTTTTTACGTTTGGATCGGTTATTTCAACAGATTGAATCAAACTAATGACTTGTTTTCTGAATGCTAATTGCTCCGCTGAAGTGCACCAAGCTATCAATGACTTAACGTTGAAGCCACTTGGCATCGTATCTCCGACGGCCTGTCCCCTAAAGCTGCGGTTGAACCAGCAAAAACAGAGACAGTTGGGGCCTGGTGATATAACTTCCTGTGTGTTTGAGACGTCTGTGGTCTCTGTGATCTGGTTTAGATGGAAGCGTTCTGTCTGGATCACAGTAGGCTATGGGTTTCCTGTCCTGTCCCTTTCACCACTTTGCTATATCAGATGCAAACGGCTTCGCTTGCTTGCTTGAGGAGCCATGGATCATAATAGCCCACTTGGATCCAGTTTTTCATGCATAATAATAACAACTGGCTTGATATTGATATCTTTTTGGCTGTTTGACAAGTGGAAGTTACTACAATTCTGCCAGTATTTGTTAATATTGTAGTTTTTGGAGCAATTTAGATCTTGGAATAGTGCTGTATCGACTGATCGTCTTTCCACATTTTTATATTTTCTATCTGAATTCTGCCAAACACTATAATGTAAACAAAACTCTTGCAGATTATATATTTTTTCTCGTCGCTCCATGTCGTCTTGCTTGGCTTGGCAAATGAGCCTTTTGTTGTTTAAATGATCTGTAAGTCTTGAATTACCATTCTACAAGATGATGGATGAGGAGAATTGGGGAAGAATGACAAAAACTTAATCACAGTAATTAATCTGGAGCACTATCATTTTCCCCTAATGCTCGCGTGTGCATGCTCTGAAGTATTTGCAGTGATGTTTGCTGTATTTTGTTTCCTGCCGGTTATTAAATGTTTTATGTCTTTATCTATCATTCTCTGGTACATATTAAGTGGGAGCAGGGGCTGCAACGATGATTCGATTTATCGATTTACTGAATTAATCATGAACTAATTTGATAATTGATTAATAATCGGTTTACGCTTTCTGATTTCTCAGCTTCTTAGCTGTGAATATTGTCTGGTTTCTATACTCCGTATCACAAAGAAATCATTAAAACTGATTCATTTTGGTTCGTGGACAAAACAAGACATTTAAGAACATTATTACATCAAGGTTTGGGAAACACTCATCAACGTTTTTCAATGTTTTCTAACATTTATGGACCAAACGAGTACTCCATTAATCGATTATAGAAAATAATGGTTAGTTGCAGCCCTAAAGTTTATGTCATGGTATATGGAATAATTGATGTAAGCGCTCATAACATTTTGTGTCATTTATTCTCAGGTTGTGAAGCTTTTGAGCAACAAGCGTTCACAGGCCGTGGGAATTCTGATGTCCAGTATTCATCTTGATATGAAAGACATCCAGAATGGTGAGTGTTATTTGTAAGTAAGTGTAGTTGTTATAAACTATTCTACATTCAATATACTTCTATTTCTTGTATTCCATTTCTGGTTATCTGTTATACAAGAGTGTTGTCAAATGATGTACCATTGAAGTTACCATTGGAAGGATTGTATTGAAATTTTAAACAGATATCCGTGGTTGAATATCTGTTTATGGATGAATTATAATCACTTTTATGATCCATCTACTCATCTCTTCTTTGAGCTTCATAGTTATGGTTTTGAATAAAACATATTCAGAGCAGACATTTGTGTTTTGGGCAATAATTTGTAATATCTTTGGCCGCTTTCTTTTCCTCACCATTGGTGTAAAGCAGGAGCGATTAATATAATGAGCCAAACCGTAGGAAAACCACAGAGGCAGCTGCTGAATATCAAAAAGACAGCCGTTGACATAACAAGTGAATTATCTCTTCCATTGAACACCAAACTGAAATGGAACACTTTGTTCCATTGTTTGTTTTTTTGGGGGAATTTATGTCTTGGTTTTTTTTTTTTTGTCGTATCAAAGGTAGTTTTCCACAATCTGGACGATGACATTTATCCTCAGTTAAACCTAACCGTCTTCAGCTGAGTTAAAGTGATGGTTGGAAATATTTACTGACAAGATAAACATTGCACCTGCTCAACGTTTACCACGAGTAAGAGTATTTATTGTGAGCGCGTTTACGGCCTGAAAATCCTCTAAATCTTGCTCAAATTTATTCAGGAATGACGATGAATCTCTCCCAAACTCACAAAATAAAACATTTTATTATGTAACACCAATTTACTCCATAGATTCAGCGCACTAGAGGGTCCTATTCTTTTCTTTTTTTATGAAGAATAATTAGAAATCTCCAGGTGTGTAACTGAGCCATGAATTAACGCATATATTTTACCCAGAAAGCTACACAAACATTAAACGGTGACATCAAATTCCATTATTTCATTAAACAGTGTTCACAAGTGCTGGACCATATTTAGAGTGCTTCCTTGCTCTTTATCCGCTCAGAGCTGAGTGAGATTGACTCCATTGCTGAGGTAATTTTCCAAAACTTTAACCTCCCTGTAGTCGTTAACTTTAATCATAATTCACAGCGTTTGCGAGGCATCGGAAATGTTTTCCCTTTTGTTGCTTCCCTCTCGTCTGTGCGTCCCCGCATCCAACATCCACATCTCGCTCCTCGGTGGCTCCATGTCTCTCTCTCTCTCTGATGAGTTGTCACCATCTTGTCTAAACTGCTTTTGTTAAAGTGAAGTCATTCAGGAGACGCTGATGGGAACAGAGCGTCTTTCCTGTTTGAGTTACTCTCTGATTACTCGCCAGTCTTCGCTCATCTATGTGTCTAAACACACTTTTCTTCCAACACTCCTACGACGACGGAGGCTTTATTCCCAACATCTCATGTCTCGGTGTGTATGCGGCAGCTGGATAAGTTGCGTCAAAAAAGCAAATGTGTACCACAGAAACCATGTCTGTCTGAGTTGTACTGTACACTTGTAATGTAGTAAGTTGTGTGGGATTGTTTTAATCTGTAGGATCTCTTAAGCGTCTTGTGGACTGACTTTTATGTTTCATCCATCTCAGGTCAGAGAGGGAGGGAGGGCAAGCAAGGGCCACATCATCAGCACTTTCATTTGTCTCCTATGTTAGGACAGTATTTGCAATGGGTCTCAGTTTGCGCTGATTGGAAACTTCAATACATCATGGAGCGGAGGATCAGAAATAAATATATTTCTCATTATATGTTTATTGAGTTGATTTTTTCGGGGTTTTTGTACGTAAATATCGTCTTAAAATACTAGTTGTTTAAGAGACAAACCTCAAAATATTACACTATTATTGTTCTTCCATTCCCCAAATGATCTCATGTCCCGCAGATGTGCCAGTGCAGGTTTTAGATGATTAATAAATCCCACTACAAATTGTTCACAGAAGAAATTCATCTATTTTCTCCAAACATCCTAATTGCTCCTTTCACTGCAGTGAATCACCGTTGTTTCCTCTGAATTCTGCAATGACGACAATGACTCGTCCAGCCCCCGTCTCTTGATATCGCCGACTTAAAGGAAAACAACTTTGTGAATCACTGGTTTAGATGGTGTGTGTGTTCTCTATGACGGCCCACTTGCTCAGCGAGAAGTCAACACATCTTTTTTATTTCCCTCACAGCTGTTGTTGTTTGTTCTCAGACTTGGCCGACGCTCGGCGTGTTTCACAGGACACTTCCGTGCGGCGTCTGCTTCCTGTGAGCGTTTGGAGCACTAGTCACTGTATTAGATCGGCGGTTGCTGGCGCCACGCTGGGGTGGACTGTGGTGGTCGGTGTGCACCCAGGCTTTAAGAGGGTCTGTGTCAGAGCGATGATACGGCTTTCTCCCATGTCTTTTTACAAAAAAAACAAACAACGTCACCAATCAAAGCCACCCGCCAGATAGTAATGAATACCAAATGCTTTCTATGACAGAAAAGTGCGAGAGACAAGAAGGGGGGAGTTGAAAAGAAGGAAGTTGTTTCTTTTGGAGACGGAGTTTAGAGAGTGACAGCAAAAAATAAGGAAAGGAGGAGTGGATTTTGCCCTCAAAGTAATGTGATTTAAAGTGGTTGAAGGATTAAGGAATCATCAAAGCTTTGTCATTTCCTCTCAATCTCTTTAATTCTTCTTCTTTTAGGTTTGCCTGAGTTAAAACTGTCACATTTCATATCCTGGGCTATGAAGCAAAGTGAACATTATATACCCAGTCCATTCCTCCAAGCTCCTTTATCCACTTTGACACTATAGTTTCTCCCCTCAGAACCTCAACACCAAATCAGCAGATCAAAACAGCGTGAGTCATTTTGGACACCCACAGCACGGTGAAATATATATATATAGGTGTCGAGTGCTTCACTGGGTGACTTTGCGTACAGCAACACCTCAGCCTCAACACCGCAGACCCCGGGGCTCTGTTTGTCTTTAAACATTTACTTTCAAAGGATTAATGCTCACGGGCGCCAGGTCCTCGCGCCGAGACAAAAAGGCGACACCAGGAATTCAAACACAGGAGTTCAAACACAGATCTTTGTACCTTTGACAGATTTCTAAGACCTTCATATTTATGTTTTAGTTTGTGCCCCCCCCTTGCATGCTATCACGATGAGAGCTGATAACTCTGTAACTCGCAGCATACGGCGCACGGCGCTGTGTGCCGAGCGTTGCGGGGGAAATGTTGTCTTTGTTTCAGGGATAAGAGAAGTGTTTAAGGATTGTTGTTATTCCTTATCTAGAGGTTATGAGAGTGACGGCCTATTTGTGCAGGGTTGATTTCTGACTTGTTAACAGTGTCCCGTGAAGGTAGCAGAGAAATGTCACGACTTGTTTTAGTGTTCACATTAACAATAACCATGTCATCCTCTCCTTCCGTCCACAGCCGTCCTAAATATGGACAACGCTGTCGTCGATCTGGAGACTCTGCAAGCCCTTTATGAAAATGTGAGTTTTAAGAGCTTGATTTAATGCTTACAACAGTAACAGTGAGTGTGTGTTTTTTTTGTTTATTGTCTGCAGCTCTTTTGACTTTTAAGGCAGGACGATGAAGTCCAATGTGAACAATGGTTTCAGTGAAGTCAGTGAAAAGACAATATCCCCAAGCAGAAAGTGGTATCAGCACATTCCTGCCAATGCTGAATCATATAAATACAAAATATTGAGCAACAAGTCAACTACAATTATTAGACAAAGTGAGACGACTGACAGCTCAGGCTGATCCTAACTGCTGATTTCAGCCTGGGAAAACCTTAGTCTCTCCCCCCGCCCCTTTGTGGTTAGCAGTAAAAGTATTATTTGGAGCAGTTTTTTGTTTTTTTTCTTGGATAATTTATGGTTACCCATTTCATGCCATTTATGAATAACAGGCAATTATTTTATTATAAAATGAAACCTAAGACGCCTCAACAAGTTGTGATATCAACAAATGGCAAAGAGGGATCGCTCATCAGCTGTTACAGTTGTTTTGTTTGGCGCTGGGCTGAGGGTGAACCGCAAAACATCAACTGCTATCCATCAAACGTTACCTCCGAGATTAGCAAGCAAAGTTAAACATACTTAAATACAGTGTAGGCAGGGAAATATCTGCCTTTTCAATAATGTCGGTTCACTGAGCCACTCTGCTGTGAACATCTCTCTCTCTATATGGACGTCTGCCTCAATTTTCCACTTGAAAGAGTGAACTCGGGGAAGTGTGCATTAGATACCAAAGCAAACAGGCAAGCCCCAAACCGTACTGGTATGTGTGCTGTTTGGCAGCAGAGTCGGTCTTACATAGGTCTGTGTGCTGGTCTACAAGGGCACAGAGTCTTTTACACTGTAAACAAGACTTATTTTCTTTTTTTTTTCACCCTCATTGGATCTGATTGACTCCATTTTTAAATGATCCACGAGCAGAGGGAATGGTAGTTGAAAAATGTCAGTATTTGTGATGATGTGAGGTTTTTTTTGCACAGAGCTTTTTGCCAAGTAAAAAATGACCACATTGTATTATATGAAATTAGCATAAAAAAGAATGATGGAGCTGTCATCACTGTTTTCAAGTCTGTCTCCATTTTGGCTGTGAAGGCCTCCTTTATAGTAAATACATATTCATCAACCTTCACTGATAGAAACTCTGCCCCGCCTAGTGGAAGCACTTCAGGGCCCCGTCTCTGAGGCCAGGTCAGTAAATAATGGAACATGAAAACAGGCATGTTTTCCACATTTCAACTGTGATACAGTTTTAAGATGCTGTGAAATTCCTCTGAATTGCTTTTTGGCACAACTACACAGGAGCAGCCCGGACCTTTGGCTGCTAGAGGCATATTAATAATGTTGATCATGGGAATGAGACTGGGGCTTGAGACAAGCTGCAGTTATGAACCGATGTGTCATAACTGAGGATCAAAAGTCCTCTAACCTCTCCACTCACCCCAAAAACTTCAAGCACTCTCACTCTCTTTCCTTCTCCCCCTTATGGCCTGAGGCGATGTGATTGGGTTGAGGAGCCAAATTGTTTCTCTTTTGTATTGCGAGACTCCATCCTGTCTGTGGGTCTCCAGCCCCCTAAACCACAGCTGGCAGCACAGTCAGCCTGTCTTGAGGAATGCAAGGGGCTTCTAATGGTTACACCCTCACTCACTGTGCGAGGAGCTCGATCACACACATGCTCTCGCTCCCTCGCTCATACACAAACATGCTCGCAAACAAACAAATGCGCACATTTTGAGATGAGCGCAGATGAGCGGCGGGGCCGAGTTGCTGGATCGTAGCCACTTCTGCTCTTTGAACAATAAGCCACAGCCATTAAAGGGGGTCACAGTGATAGTGGGACACCACTCTCCCTCCCCTCTAATATCACAAGCTATAATCTGGGCCCAGACTGCTTGTCTGAAGTCGACTCTTTTCAGCTGACAGTAGCTAAATGTCACAGAGGTCATTTGGAGTGAACCTCCCCTCTCTATGAGTTTTCAACTCTTACAAAACATCACCTGATACTTTCTCTTGCCTCATGTGAAGTCTAAATATGTATTACATTTTTATTACATGATGCAATTCATCATGTAGAGGGGATATACTTTGGCAGCGCAGCGTACAAAGAAAGTCATAAATGGTGTTTCGTTGAAAATTGACTGACATAAATAGTGATTAAGCCCTGGCTGGCTCTGCCCCGCACTAGAAACACGGCTAATGAATACCACTTGGCTACCGCTAGAGTTCTGGCATCACAAAATATCATCCTACTTTCCTTTGCATTCGATATTCCACATGGGACTGTATTTCTCATGCTAACAACCGCTGCAACATGCCCTAGCAATTCAAAGATCACACGCTAATGCCTACTTGTCCCCAATTACACCAAACACTGCTGGGCTCTGCTGCTGCCCTTTGAAATGGATCTGCTTTGTGTTAAATATATTTACACTTGAAAACATCTCAAGAGAAGGCGAGGGAGAGCTTGCCTCCATCGACAGAAGGCGGCAGTGTGTAGAATACTAATCGGGCCCTCGGCGCGTTTGATGCTCGTGTTTGATCTTTTGCAAGGATCCATGGCGAGGCAAAAACCCGAGAGAGAAGGATGGAGAGAAACAGAGGGAAAGACCAGGCTACTCAGACTCAGACTTAGGGGGTCTACGGTCTCTGGAGGGACTGAGAGAGAGAGAGAGAGAGAGAGAGAGAGAGAGAGAGGGTTTACATTCTCTTCCTGGGGATGGTTTTATTGTTTTGCCCGTCTGCGTCAGACACATTAACATCTATTGTCTTTGCCTCTTGTGAAACGCAGGGGCATTTCTGGCCTGTTTTTCTTTTGTAAACCACCTTGTATAAAACTGTGGTCCAGAGTATGACAGCAGCATAATGGTGAGGAATGCAGTTTGGGTAAAAGCAACTCTTTAACTTTTAGGAAAACTTGCACTCTGCTATAGGCTGGCATAAGGTACGAGTTAGAGTTCAAGATGTTGCAGTGGGACAACTCATTTGTCATCGTCCAGTTGATTGAGTGTTCTGCTGCTGCTGTTGATCATGGAGTCAATCCAGTAAGACACTTAAGAGTGAGAGGCCTTCCATCACACACACAGACAAACAACTATCGACACCAACAGTTAATTGGAGACTCTAAATCGAGCCTTTTTTGCAGAGAGAGAGAAGTGGCTGTAAATTGATCAATAATTAACTTCTCATGTCATTGTCTTCATCAAAAACTAATATCTGGGTGTATAGATTTTGCTCTGTACCAGACAAAAACTCACCAATGACAACAAATCGAGATTTTTTGGGTTGTCGGTTGACGGCAGTTGTCACAATCATGCGACTAAAGATAGCCTGCAAAGATTTTCTGACAGTGTCAGAAATGTACTCGCTGTGTGTGGTGCTATGACCAATGTCTAGTGACTACCCAACAAAATTGCAACACATAAGATTATTATTATTCACCATGGAGGCAAAACTGGGTCCACATTGGTTGGATTTCTTTTCTCTACCCACAAAACAAGACTGATTGCCAGGAGTGAATGCTGACGACCAACTTGTCAAGTCCAAAGTAACTTGTATTGATTAAATAAGTATCATTATCGTACTAGAATGGCATACGAAAAGCTTTAATTTATCCTGATAATCAGGTCCTGTGTTTGTTTACACTTTGATTGATTGAGTCTTTATAAGGGCAGGTGCATTGGGTTCACCAATCACGTATGGGTGATGGGGAAATTGCAAGTTTTTTTACCGCTATATACATTTAATCACTAGTTTTTTTCACCTTGAAACAAATCAATAAACCAAGGGAATTCAACCAAAATACTAAGTTTTTCTTGGACATCCATTCATTGAAGAGCGTTAAAACAGTGTGATTTGTAATGATGTTTCAAGACTGTTGAAATCTGTATGATGCATCATGTTTTTCTGGACGACCCTAACCGTGTGTGACTCTTAATGATAGAAATCACATCTTGTATACTGCATGGTTTTCATATCTGCATCTTTATTGGACAGAGGGCTCAAGGTGATGAGATGGACGGCATTAAAAAGCATTTGAAAGCCTCCAAGGACAAAGAGGACGCGAAGCAGCTGGACAAGCCTGAACAGTAAGAGACCTATATTCTAAAGCTAATTCATAACACAAGAGCGGTGTCAATAAACCCGATGTGTCGTGGTGATCGTGTCCCTTCCGTCAGGTTTCTGTTCCAGTTGTCACAGATCCCCAACTTCTCCGAGCGAGTGTTCTGCATCCTGTTTCAGTCGACTTTCCACGAGTGCGTCACTTCAGTCCAGCGCAAAGTAGAAATCCTCCAGAGAATATGCAAGGTGGCCTTTCTCGTTTAATTGTTTTTGCCTGTTCTGTTAATTTAAACGCACATTTATCGTCTCTCATTTTTTGTGTGTGTGTGTGTGTGTGTGTGTGTGTGTGTGTGTGTCAGATTCTCCAGAGTAGTAAGTGTGTGTTGCAGGTGCTTGGCCTGGTGCTGGCCTTTGGCAACTACATGAACGGTGGGAATCGCTCTCGGGGGCAGGCCGACGGCTTCTCCTTGGACATTCTGCCAAAGCTTAAGGACGTTAAGAGCAGTGTGAGTGTTACAGTGTGAGTCTGTGCAGACAAACATCGCCTACACCAACAGACGCACGACCGTTCAAAAGTTTGGGGTCTCTTAGAAATGTCCTAATTTTTTAAGGAAAAGCACTTTTTTTTTCAATGAATATAACATTAAATGAATTAGAAATACACTCTATACATTGTTAATGTGGTAAACGAGAGGCCCATTTCCAGTGTACATTGTGTTTGCTAATAGCGTTAGAAGGCTATTGGATGATTAGAAAACCCTTGTGCAATAGCACAGCTGAAAACAGTTTTGCTGCTTCTTTGACGAAAAGCAAAACTTTGAAGGCCCAAATTAAACATTATTTCTAATCTTGTCAATGTCTTGACCATATTTTCTATTCATTTCGCAACTCTTTTGATGCATGAAAGTGTGACTTTTAATGGAAAACACCAAAAAAATTGTATAAGTGACCCCAAACTTTTGAACGGCAGTGTAGAGCAGACACTAAAGCAAACAGGAAAACGTGTGTGTGAATTTGTGTGAAATAAGGAAACGAGTAGAGCTTATGTGCGACCACATCATTTAATTCTGAAATGGAGAGTTATTACTCGAGTAAATATGTGATGAACTAAGAGTCCAAGAGTTGAAAGAGACCTTTGCTGCTGCCAAACATGTAAACCATAGCTGTGCAGATTTAGAGGAGAGGCCATTCTGTTTACTGTTCTTATTCAATATTACAACCGGCTCCGTGTACCCTTGGCACTGCCATATAAGGGCACGGTGGTTTGAGTTTTTGTGGTGGTGGTGGAGTAAGTAAGGTATCCATAAAGAACATCAAACTCTCCACCAACTCCTTGAGTTATGACAGCCAGCCCAGCACTGTTGTGTTTTGTTGTATTGCTTCACAATGTCATGATTTATCCCCGACTTCTAAGACCGCTGCTCTTATTCTTGTTTTCCCTGTACAAATTAAAACGTTCTGCTCCGAAATGATTAAATTAATAAATAAAGAGGTTTGGGTTTATTTATTTGGCCCTTTTTCTGTCTTTCAGGATAACTCCCAGAGTCTTTTGTCCTACATTGTTGCTTACTATCTAAGGCACTTTGATGAGGTATGTTTTGGTTCCTGTTTATTTGAATCGCTTTTTTGTTTCACTCTGATTTGCTTAGAAATCCTTCCAGAGCTCTCTTTTCATCTCCTCCCTTGCCAGAGGATACCATGGCTTATCCTCTATCAAATTATTTATTTTTCCTTTCCTCATCTACAGCAGAAACAAATCTCCGTCCCTCTGTTGCTCTCTTTTAATTCTCTTTCTGTCTTTCACTCTTCTTCTCCCGCACTCTCCCTCTGCCGTGGTCTGGCTTCATTCAAACCTGCAGCCTGTTCATTTGGCACCGCATCCAAAGGAGTGCTAGTGTAAATAATTAGGTTCTCCAGATGAGATGAACTCAGAGTGCTGCCTGCCAAAATCAACCTGCATGACATGACCATAGCACTCGTAATGGCCTTGTAGTAACGCTGATGGAGATAATTGCACTGAAGCTTAATGGTCATTTCTGCTGGAGTTTCACTCATGTCTTATCTGGGATGTTTGGACGGACTAATAAGTGCACATAGACATTCGTTTCAATCTGGCCTGGTGTGTAAAGTATATACTAAAGAGGCCCGCTCTCATTTGAGGACGATTGACTTTGACGTTGGTGCGCTTGTGCATGAACGTATTGTGTGTTGTGTGTCTTTTACCAGGACGCTGGCAGAGAGACATCTGTCTACCCTCTGCCCGAGCCCCAGGACCTATTTCAGGCCTCCCAGATGAAGTTTGAGGACTTTCAAAGAGATTTGCGCAAGATGAGGAAAGATCTTAATGGTATGGCTTCTCAACTTAAACCCTGCATGTTTTCTTGTCTTTAAAACACACACCCAAAATCTTGAATTTATATACACTACTGTTCAAAAGTTTTTTTGTGTTTTCCATTAAAAGTCACACTTTTATTCATCGAAAGAGTTGCAAAATGGATAGAAAATATAGTCAAGATATTGACTGTGCTAACTTAGCTGTGCTAACATAATTGCACAAAGGTTTTTTAATCATCCAATAGCCTTCTAATGCGATTAGCAAACACAGTGTACCATTAGAACACTGGAAATTGGCCTCTATACACCTATGTGCATATTCCATTAAAAACCAGACGTTTGCAGCTAGAATAGTCGTTTACCACATTAACAATGTATAGAGTGCGTTTATGATTCATTTAATGTTATATTCATTGAAAAAAAGTGCTTTTCCTTCAAAAATAAGGACATTTCTAAGTGACCCCAAACTTTTGAATGGTAGTGTATTTAAAACGAGGCAGTAAATTGACCTGGTGTCGTATCACGTTTAAAATGCCATCACGCGGAAATTTATGTGGCGCTCACATAAGTGCAGTTGATGCAAAGGTTGCTCAAATTCCCTCAATGTCCATGCAGCGAAAAAACAAACTTGAATAATGTCTTCCTTGGGCCTCGGCCTCCATCTCCCAAAAATATCATCAAAATCCATCCATCACTCTCTGAGTTATGCCTCTCGCAATCAGACAAAGGCAGCCAAAAACTGAACCTCTTTGGCGGCGGTAATAAATTTTGCATTAATCCACGCACATTTCTTTCGTAGAATGGAAAATACTATCACTTACCTGACCGGCTATGGAAATGTGTGGACGGTAGAGGCGGGTCAGCGCGGAGATAGCATCTGTTTGCCGTACAGACGAGCTAACCAGAAGCAGATGTGACTCGTCAGATGTAGACTCCTGTAGGACCTGGTGTGCCTTTACTGTCCTCATGAAAGAGAGATCAAAATATAGAGGGGCAAGGTCAAGGAACTTCCACTACCTTTGTGCGCTATCAAAGGTTCATCAGCGTTCCACTAAACCCTGAGGACGCTCTCTCAAGCTCCAAACCACTTCACTCACCCTGAAAGCCCAAAACTTTTTTTTTTTGCACACAATTATCAGAATTTCAATGTTTTCCTGCATGTCTTTGTGCATGTCGTGCGTCATCATTTTGCCCAGAGGGTGAGCCTAAATGAACTGATTTGGTTAATGGCTGACTCTTTGACTATTCTATATTAATTAATTCATTCATGCACCAGTTCCTGAACTGATGTGTGTGTGTGTGTGTGTGTGTGTGCTTTATCTGTTGCATAACTTCTCCATGATAATACACTTCCTACTCAGGCAGCTTAAAGTAGCCACCATTAATATTCAGTAAACCTTTATCATCGGCACTGACCTTGGAGGAAAACAAATGAAATATTAAACATTTTCGTAGCGGCGACTTCCATTTTTACCGTGTTTTCCATTCGCGTAATCTCCCGGTGAAATCAAACCACAACAAAACGAGTCGCAGGATGAAATTGTTACTTTTCATCCATTTTCTACTGCTTTATCCTCCACAGGAAGGTCGCGGGGGGTGCTCTGCCAATCTCAGCTGACATAGTGTGATAGACGGGGTCAAACAACCATTCACTCTCACACCTACAGTCAATTTAGAGTGTCCAATTTACCTAATCCCCATATAGGATGTTTTTTTGATTGCACACACGGGGAGAGCATGCAAACCATGCAGAAAGGCCTTTGGTCCAACCGAGGCTCGAACCTGGGTTATTGTTGCTGCAAAGGCAAGAGCGCTAACCACTACGCCAACCGCGTGACCCGTTACTTTTCCTTCAACATTAAAAGGGGCTTTTAAAAATGTCGACAGAGAGGATGTGCATATCGTGACCTCAGGATGTAAGTGTGGCAATTGGATTACGCCTGACAGCCTAAACTGAGCTGTTGAGTGAAAGCGAGTCCTAATGAATGAGTCAGTTGGGAAATAACTCCCCTTTCATTACTCCGTCTCAGGTCACACTGCACTCAGAACACTTTGGGGAAGGATTGAGGTGCCAACAGGTGGTTAAAAAAAACCAACAGTGTATTTTTTTGCAGGCATGTACATGCGTATGTGTGCACGCAGCTCCATCGACAATTCCCCAAACCTGGTCTGTTCTCTATCATGTTTTATGTATCTTTGCTGCTAAACCAATTAGGCGCCTCATCCGTGTTTTGCCAAATATTGTCTTTCCTCTGCCATAATGATTCTTGAGGCTGTTCATTATTTGCAATTCATAAAGATGGAGTTGCTCGCGGGGGGAAAAAAAACTGGACTTGCGTCTGCTCTGACCACAGCGGCAGTGGCACATGCTGTCCCTACATAAATACATCATCACATGCTATACCTGCAGAGCTCTTCATTACTCGCAGAGCCAGCTGAGCGCTCTAGCAGACGTCGGCTTCGATGACAGTTCCCAGAGGGAGCTTCCAATCGGTAGGCGGTGCAGAAATGGCCTTGGCTGGCCTAAAGGACATCAGCGAGCGGTGCAGTGGAGAGAGAGAGAGAGAGAGCTGTGTACCTTTTAGGTTGAAGCACCATATGGTCTACAAATTACCATTTGCCTATTCCCAACCTTCCTGTTCCCTCAAGCATCTCATGGCCTCTGCACCTCTCAGGCCTTGAGCTGAGTTTGTGTATCTGTTGCGTTTGCAGATCGTGCGTGACGTTAAGTTTCTCCCGGGATCACCGCGCAGGCCTCTGTCCGTTCCAGAATGGTGCCTTATTAGTCATCATGGGTCATTATTTCTTAACTGACACTTATTCAACAGGAATTTATCAAAGCACGCTCGAGCAGGGTGAAGTGCACTGTGTGTGTGTGTGTGTGTGTTTTCTTTCTTTTTCATTACAACAGAAACTCTGGATAGGATATTATTGCTCTATTGCTCTGACAGACTTTTTCCCCCATCTCATCATGATCATCTCTCGTTTCAGCATGCTCAGCTGAAACTGAGAAAGTTTGCAAATTGTCCTCTGAAGAGAACCTGCAGCCCTTTAAGGACAAGATGGACACCTTTATTTGCCAAGGTAAGCCCCGATTTCCCCCAGATGAAGTGAAAGTAATGTTTTGTTGACAGTTTGAACTGTCCAAATGTCCAGAATGTAAGAAATATGGTGGGTCTATGAATAGAAATTGAATGCAAAATAAAAGGCTGACACTTAAGATTAGGGAACACATATCTACCATTAACTAGGTGCTCACTAACATGCATACAAGTAGAATACTAGCCCTTTATTAGTAAATATTAAGCACGTACGCTACCATTCAAAAGTTTGGGGTCACCTATACAATTTTTGTGCTTTCCATTAAAAGTCACACTTTTATTCATCAAAAGAGTTGCAAAATGAATAGAAAATATGGACAAGACATTGACAAGATTAGAAATAATGATTTTTATTCCAAATAATATGTTTGCCCTTTCGTCAAAGAACCAGCAAAACTGTTTTCAGCTGTGCTAACATAATTGCACAAGGGTTTTCAAGAGTTTTCTAATTATCCAATAGTCTTCTAACGCCATTAGCAAACACAATGTACCAATGGAACACTGGAAATGGGCCTCTATACACCTATGTACATATTCCATTAAAAACCAGACGTTTGCAGCTAGAATAGTCGTTTAGCACATTAACAATGTATAGAGTGTGTTTCTGATTCATTTAATGTAATATTCATTGGGAAAAAAAGTGCTTTCTAAGTGACCCCAAACTTTTGAACATAAGGTTATGTAGAATAAGGTGTTAATATGTGCTTAATGATTACTAATAAAGGGATAGTATGCTACTGATATATGTTAGTAAGCACCTAGTTAATGGTGAATATGTGTTGCCAATAAAAGTGTGATTGATTATTTGCAAAAGGTATTGAATTTGCTGCACTATGCAACTCCACCACTCGATGCCACTAAACCCTACACACTGGTTCGATAGATAGATAGATAGATAGATAGATAGATAGATAGATAGATAGATAGATAGATAGATAGATAGATAGATAGATAGATAGATAGATAGATACGTTATTGATCCTACTTTTAAAAGATCTTTCTCTTTGTGTGCTGGTTTGACCCTGGAATATCTAAGCTGAACATTCCTCTGTGATGTAGCTCCTCCATGTCTGCAGACACATTTCCAGGTCTGTTTTGTGCTGTTTTCTTGTTGATAGACGCACACGAGGGTTCACTCAGTGTTGTTTCCATAGGGACGTGTGTTTATTCCAGTGCTGTGCTGAATAACTCACAGCTATTGTTTCGGGGGGGGTTTACTGATCTTTCTATGATGGATTGTGACTGCTCTTGGTAGCTGTGCTGTTTGTCTCGATCTCTGCACCTTTTTCGTAAACCAGAATATGTCTCACTTTGCCACAAAGGAACATTAAGGAAAGTGGAAGGTGAACCTGTCGTGCAGCCTGTTAAATTGACTGCAGAGGACAGAGCTGGATGCCTGAGAGGCTGAAACTGAACTGACTTGTTCAGCACATGATCCCTTTTGTTTAGTATTTTGGACATCATGAAATGTTTTTGTGGTGAATTTTGCCATTATTTTCTATTGCTTTTCCCTCCCCTCAGATTCTGTCCTTTTTATTTTTCCAGCCATGCTGACGTCACTGCGCTCCTATTAGGAAATTCTTCACTGAGTGGTGTTTATTGAGAGGCCAGTTTAAAAAAAAAAACAAGGAAGATTCTAAATTGATCATAAATTAGGAGCACACTTTTCCTCGACGAGGCTAACGACTAATGAGTCAAGTTTTTTTTTTTGTTTTTTTTTTCAAAGTGTCATGGAACAAATTGTGCCCAGCCGGCGTGGGCTTACAAAAGACTACAAAGCATAACGGAAAACAGGTGCAGCAGCAAATAAACATCCTAGCAAACATAAACTGCTTTACTGAGTTGTGTTGGAAGGCATTTAATACAAATAAAAAATGCTTTCGTCGGACCTCATTACATACATTTTCAAGCTGCTCGGTCATCCCCAGTTTTCAGCTGTAGGCGACGACCTTCTTTATTTTTATTTTATGAAAAATAAGATCATGGATCAGTGGACAAACCACAAAAAAGGTGCATTTAATTTTCATATTTTCCTCTGAAAACGCAGTGAAAGCATCCGGTTTCTCCTGCCAAAGCAAAGAAACCACATCTCGCCATGTTCTTGATATTAGTATGGAAAATGTATGCGTCCACCACCACATGTCATACACGCATGCTTTTATCCCCACGATCTGACAACAACAACATCGTGTGGGTCCTCCTCCTCCTCCTCATGTAAAGACTCGATTTTGCTTGTTTTAACAAAATGAGCCCAATGCCGTTCTCTGCGTCGCTTTGGCTTTGACCCTCGCTACGTTCACTTAACTGTGTCCAATCTGTCTGAAGGACCCGGCTCACAGGCCTCTCACCAACTGCTTTTGTATTCAAATGAGAGCATAATATATAGCATATGTTCCTCCGTGGTAATGCTCACTGTCCATTTTTAAGAAAGTCTGCAGATGAAAGCATGTCTCCCATTTCCACCTCTCCCCCTCCGCCCTCTTTGCCTTCTCTCTGTGTGTTTGGGAGCTCTCTCTTTGATGCAAATGACAAGGTTTTTTTTCTCTCTCTCTCTCTCCTTCTTCTGTGAGCACAATGTAAGCACCGTAATGTGGACATGTGACTTAGTCGGCTCCAGACAAGATTCTTGGGGTTCCTCCACTGCTGTGGTGGAAAAAAAAAGAACAACAGCCAAATGTCTTATTTTTGTTATTTTTGTAATTTCAAAAAAACCCTGAGGTTAAACTGTTGCTGGCTCCACAGTTTAAGCCACTTTTGTTTATTTTCTGACCATGAAACTAACCACAGAATAACAGTGGGAGCGGACTTGTTGGAGCTCGGCTGTTTGGTCTAGCTCAATTTTCCCCACTCGCTTCACAAATTCTCATGCATGCAGACCTTTTGATGGAGTCACTGTGACTTGCAAGCAACACCGGCCATGTGATAATCTGTTTCTGATGGACATTAAGATTAGTAAGACTTGTCAAACCCACCTCCTGTTTTTACCAACCACTCTGCTGCTGCTGCTTTGACATCATCGTCATGTAGGCCACTGGTTCTCAACCCTTTTGTCTCTGAAGCCTCACACACAAGGGGAAAATGCTTAATCATTAACTTTTATGTGCAAAAAATAAACATCAGTTTGAGGTTTTTTTTGTTCCTACTCTCACAGTGTATGTAGATGCATGTTATAATGGCAAAAACACATCAAATGGAAACAGAAATACCATTTAACAAAGTCTATTTTTGTGAGAACCAAACTTTAAACTGAAACATGCACACACACCTGTTTACATAAGAAATAAATATAGATTTTCAGACATCCTGATGCGGTAAATGTCACAAAGGTTCAGAGGTCACAGAGGTGTTGTTAATCTTACAATCTTAGGCCAGACAAAGCTCTGCTCCCCCCCTGAGATCGCTGGCGCCCCCCTGAGGGGGGCCTTGGAAACCATGGATTAATAATCTCACAATAAACTTAATTTAAACTTGAACAAATGGACTTTTAAAACATCGAACCAAGTAATGACAACACAAGGGTCTTAAGATACAAATATTTGCATTAATTTCTTTTGGATATGATGTTAAAGGTCCTGAATGTAAGAATTAGTGACATTTAAAGGGCCACTTCACCCAAAATTCCATGAGATAAATATGTTATTCGATCATCAGACAGTGGATCTGAGATCGATGTCTCATTCCCACAACAACACAGGATGTTGGGATTGGAAAAAAAGAAATAAAATTGACGCCAATAAAAAGCCCTGCACTGCTCTTCACTATGTTTCTGTCAATCATAACACATTTACTTAAGTATAAGATCTGAAAAATAGTAAATGAATAAATAAAAAACTGGTCAAATTTAATCCAAATCCAACCCTGCAGCGTCACAATGATTTTAAGTGTATTCTTTTATATTCTTCTTTAATAGTGCGACAAAATAAAAGGCTCATTACAAAAACTACAAAGGTTTAAGTTTTCTATTTTAAAGCCATTATACTCTTATACACAAATACTCATGGGGAGTAGAGTCATTTTCTGCCAATAAACCCTGGACCTTTAAGTCATCTTGCCCTGTAGCACCACATGATGTTCATGTCTTGACAATAGGAAACCAGATGGCAACTTACTGAATTCATACTGCAATGGAATTTCTGTTCAATATTCCTAAAAATAGATGTTTCTTTTGGTCAATGCGATGTCGTCCAGCTCCGTGTCACACTCAGCAGAATCTTGAAACCTCTTTGCTTGAAGGATGGAACACAGTCCGGTATTAAGATGCTTTTAGGACGCTCCATCCGTCCACGTTATTTACCGATATGTCAACGTTTATTGATGAGCCGTCAGCGCGGAAAGACACAATCGAGGGCTTACGGAGTGATTTAGAGGAGTGGAGTGGACGATAAAGCATAGTGCCGGTCTCAGCGGGTTCGCCTGCGATCTTTAGATGTGGCTCTGGCTTCAATTACACGTAGCAACCAGATATTCCCAACATAAGAGCACAACACAGGTTTGTGTGCCAGGAAAGATTCCCCCGTCCCATCGACATGTCATGTGTATCTTGGAGAGCTCGCACAAGGCCATAGTTTATTCCTGGTCATTTGACTGTTTCAGGCTGAAGCAGCTTACGCGTTATTGACCTTTAGGGGACGGAGAAGCTGAGTGGGAGAATTTATTGTCTCACTTTTTTGTCAATTGTCCATCAGTGTGGACCACCAGAAGATACAGCTGGCTCGACTCCACCGCAGCTCTTTTCTGTATTAAAACTCAGGCCCGTAGAAGTGAAATTTGATCGCGAGTAACCTGTGGCATTTCCCCGTCTGAGGCTGTCACATTTCACTGCCGCTCTCTTATATCACGAGTCGCGACACAGTCGGACTGATCCCGATGGCACAACCAGATAAATGTTGCGGCCAGCTGGAAAGACGGTATTTCCTAATGGGTACCGTGTTGTCCAACTCCACTTTTCTTACCCTTTCTCACACCTCTTGCACACAAAACCTACACACACACATGCAGTCATCTGTCTCCATTCAAAGTGGCCCCTGCACAAAGAAGCACTTGTGCCGGGGTCTGCGGCGCTCATTTGTCAGTTGTGCAACAGCGGACAGTCCGACACTCAATAACCTGGTGGCACAACACTGACCTTGAAAAGACTTGTTGGTTTAAGTAATGGTGACATGTGGAATCCTACCTGACTGCACGGTGAGAGGGTGAAGGATGCATTTGCTACGAGGAATGTTAATCCTGTCTCATTTTAAAATGTTTTACTTTGCAGCTAAAACAGAACTGGAGGCGCAGGAGACGCAGCTGACGGACACGCAGAAGACGTAAGGGCCTCGTCTTTACAAGTTTTCCCTGCAGCTTGTTAGCCGCTTCACTTCCTTTACACATGGCGCAGCAGTGATTAAGCTCTTAATTTGAAAGTACAGTTTCAGGTGATGCATGCTCCACCGCCGTGAAGAAATAGAGCCTCGTTTGCTTTTGTCAATATTTTGGCCCCTGCCAGTTCCTTCAGCGATATGGACGCTGCCATCAGCAGACGGGAGGCCCCGTGTGCGGTGTCTGCGTTGTTTATCTAAGCAGAGCGAGAGTAGACAGCCTTGGCTCCAGGCTTCTGTTTCTGCTGGCGAGGAATGTGTTCCTATAGCGCACTCCAAACAAAAGAGGGCCCAACCTGTCCGCCGTATTGATCCACTGCAAATGGCCGACACATTCAACACTTTTAACGCGCGTCTCTGTTGCTGGTTTCTGCCATTGTCTGCATGTCGTGTGCATGTTTCCCCCCCTCACAGTTAAGCCTCAGCACACGAGAGGGAGCGCTGTGACGGAGTATAACACTGTAGATGCATGAGTTTTATTTTAGGCCTGGAAATTAATCCTTTAGAACAACACAACAGAATGACTACGCTATGCTTTTTGTCAGTACTTGCATTTCTTGAATGCTGAGTCATCATCGGTTGGGGTTTTTTTTTTTTAAAGAAAACATATTATTCCAAGATTAACTTTCTTATTTTGCATATTTGCATAGCGCTGCCAGGTTTTGCAACGGTTGCCGTAGGTTTCTGCAATCTCCTGTTGTAATATTTTGGTCTTGAGGTAATGTTTTTTTCTTTATTTTTTCTTTCTCTGCCCTCAGGTTCTTGGAGTTGAGCTCGTCGTTCTCGGTGAAACCCAAGGCAGGAGAGAAAGAGGTCTCTCCAAACACGTTATTCTCCGTTTGGCACGAGTTTTCCACTGATTTCAAAGACCAGTGGAAGAAGCACAATCGTCTGATGTTGCAGGAACGGTGAGAAGGTTTCAGAAAATGACGTTAAACTCTCGCATTTATGAGCCTAAAATCAACTGCTTTTCATTCATTTGTCCATATTTTCAGTGAAGGGTATAACCCCGATCCGTCATTGTGGAAAAAAACCCAACATAAAATACAACATGTAGGATTTTCCTCAAGCGTACGCTTCCGAACAACGAAAGACTCTCGCTGCGTCTCATGTTTTGCTGGCGATCGTATCGGATTCATTCAAATTCATGAAGGGAAAGGAGGTGAAATGACCCGAATCTATGTCCTCACCCCGGTAATGAAAAAAACACATGGAGCATTCAGTTAGCTTCCAGTGGTTTGATGAATATAGAGATAATGCTGCATATATCAACAGAAAGCAAATTGGTCCATTATGCCAAATGAAGATTGAACTGTGATATGTATTTTGTGAGAGGAGGGAAATGTCACAATGCATCGCTCTTACAGTAGAAACGAATAAAAACAAAATTGAAAGCATTAGCTCTTTGCCCTTTTGCCATAGGCGGCCGTCCCAACCCACTCCTGCTTTTTTTTTTTTCTTCCCTTTTCTTCTCGACTCCAGAGCAGCTATAGATATCAATCCTCACTGGCGCTGTATGGACACGCAGTGTTTGGCAAACATCAGCGCTGGTGTAATGAGCGCAGGAGAGACACATGTCTGTCAGTGTAAACCGCTGCACTAACACATCGCTAACATGCTCCACGCTGTAGTAAACCAGAGTGTGAGTCACACGAAAAGAGGAGGATTGGCCGTCAGACAAACAGAGATCATTGTAGCCAAATACCTCATGACCGATATTCATCACGGTCCAAGCTGTAATCTTCCTCTTGCAGCGGATAAAATAGTGGATTTCAGGAGCGCGTGCGTCGGAATCTCGCTCATAATTACGACTGACCTTTTTTTTTCAGGGTCAAAATGGCGGAGGACTGCTTCAAACAGGCCAGAGAGAAGGCTTCATACAGCGTGAAACCCAAACATGCCACTGGAATAGTACGTGTTTGCACTTCTCTTCTATATACACTAGCGTTCAAAAGTTTGGGGTCACTTAGAAATGTCCCTATTTTGGAAGGAAAAGCACTTGAATATAACATTAAATGAATCAGAAATACACTCTATACATTGTTAATGTGGTAAACGACTATTCTAGCTGCAAACATCTGGTTTTTAATGGAATATGCACATAGGTGTTCGAACCAGTGTATAGGGTTTAGTGGCATTTAGTGGTGGAGTTGCATAGTGCAGCAAATTCAATACCTTTTGCAAATAATCACACTTTTATTGGTAACAGATATTCACCATTAACTATGTGCTCACTAACATATATCAGTAGCATACTATCCCTTTATTAGTAATCATTAAGAACAAATTAACACCTTATTCTACATAACCTTATGTTCAACAGTTTGGGCTCACTTAGAAATGTCCTTATTTTTGAAGGGAAAGCACTTTTTTCAATGAATATAACATGAAATGAATCAGAAATACACTCGTTATACATCGTTAATGTGGTAAACAGCTATTCTAGCTGCAAAACGTCTGGTTTTTAATATGTACATAGGTGTATAGAGGCCCATTTCCAGTGTTCTAATGGTACATTGTGTTTGCTAATGGTGTTAGAAGACTATTGGATCGTCAGAAAACCCTTGTGCAATGATGTTAGCACAGCTAAAAATCATTATTTCTAATCTCGTCAATGTCTTGACTATATTTTCTATTAATTTGCAACTCTTTTGATGAATAAGTGTGACTTTTAATGGAAAACACAAACGAATTGTATAGGTGACCCCAAACTTTTGAACGGTAGTGTAGTTTCGTTAACTGCATCTGCCCTTTTATTGTTCATTTTTCTCCTCCTCCTTGTTGCACATTATCTCTTCACCTCGGGCATAAAAACAGAAACAACACTGTTGGCTGAAGCAGCGGCGGCAGCTTGTTGAGATAAGTGCCAGTGCTGCCTGTTGTAAATAACTCCTGAACCTGTTATTTTATTCCACAGAAAGCAAAGCTGGGTCAGAAGATCTGAAGCAGAAAATGGAAAATTATCATCATCAAGCCCCGTTGCACAAGCACTGTTTGTACAATCGCGCATGAGTCATCCGACGTTTTTTTTCTACATTCTACATTTATTTGCTTCCCGTCTTTGTTTGAGCTGTTTTTATTACGCACGTTCAAAGTGGACATTACGTTGTTTGAGCGTGGAATTTAAAAATTACGATTCTCAGCCAGCTCGTTTGTAGCAGCGATCAGAAAATGCCGCGATGATTCAATGAAAATGAGTCATTTTGTAGCTAAAGACTAAATCCAAGCTTTCTCACTATTTTAAAAGCCATAATGTCGTTTATATTCCTTTTTTATTCAAACGTCCACGCCTACTTTGCTTTAGAAGCACAGTGCACGTCATGTTTATTTATCCTTTAATGGTGAAAAGCACAGTTTTACCTGCCAGACAGAGAAAGTGCCTTATCGCACACACGAGTGCTGCAGAACAGAGGTTCTTTTTATGGATATGTGATTGAAATAATACATAAAAAGAAGACAATTCAGCGTTCATAATCCTTTCATGAAGTATGTTTCTGGACTAATTTTTACCTTTTTGTTTTACGTGCAGCCCCGAGTCATGTGATCAGACGCAGAACTCTTAACTGTCGTTTAATTCAGGACTTTGTGTGATTTCGTTGTGACGTTCATTCACAACACCGACCAGATGTTTTGTATCCGTGGCCGTGCGTGAAAAAAGATATTTATTGAATTAAAGAGATTGCATTAATTTTTAATAGCAATTCTGCAATGATGTACCCCTTTTTGTTTGTTTGTCGCTTAGATCACTGTTGAACACACAGCTGTGGTTTTATATGAAATAGATTTAATATATTTTTCATACACATACATACATACACACAGAGAGAATATGCACACTGTATAGCATTGCACCCCCGTTACACATGCTGCAGTATCCGTTCACAGGTCACCGCTGTGTCGCTTTGTGTTTCTTGAAATCCTCCTCTTGACACAGATGTGTTCATCAGAAAAAGAAAACAGCAGGATAGCAGATAAAATACTTCCAAAACAGTCAATTAATTAAAAAATGGGGGCTGTGAAACTGTCGTGGAGGGTTCACAACTTATTACAACTTACTTTTCTATCAGCACATGTACAAATAGAAGTTCGATATAACCTATTTGGTCTCCATACGACTGATAATTATGACTTTTACACAAAGAAATCTATTAGAAAATGTACAAATAACTGTTAGATATGAGCTTTGTGGGGAAAAAAACAAACAAACGACAAACGTCACGGCTTCTTCATGAGTGTCTCTTGCACAGCCACATGCATCAAAGTTCCTCTCACCGACAGCCTCTGATTAAATCAATGTTTTCGCCTTTTAGCAGCACCAGCTCCATGTTTTACGTCATTTTATGGTGGAACAGGCCGTTATTTGTCAAACACGATGCAGAGTCGTTGGACTTGAAGCCAGCGTTTGTTTGGCAAAAGTCTTTGTCTGCGTCTGCCTTTTGACAATATTCAGATGTCCTTTTTTTTTTTTTTTATGTTTTTTTTGTATCTTCACAGTTTCCCATGACTGCTCACGTCCACAGACATGCAGCGGCACTGTTTGACCCTCTGCACCTTGCGGTGCCTGAAGGGCGGCTGCAGGTCCGGACAGTCCAGCTGCACCGTGAGCTGTGTGATGCGGTGCGGCTTGCAGAAGGAGCAGGACTGGAACGGCTCCTGGGCCTTGTTGTTGTTGTTGTTGTGCTTTTTCCTGCCGGAACCCGAGGCCTGGCCTCGATTGTGGCCGTGGCCGGAGCTGGGGCCCATGTGGCGGGGGATGTAGAAGGAGTTGCACTGGCCGTAGCAAAAGCGGTTGACCACAGTGCGGCTGCGGCAGCCCTCCTCGCTGATCGTCTGCCGGAGCGGCTGGGTCTTGCACCAGTCTCTGCGCAGGTAGCGGCGCTCCGTCACCACCAAGGCCTCTCTGCTGGAGGAGAGCACCTCGGGTTTCTGCTGCAGTAACCGGTGGTGGCGTTCCGAGGACAGGTTCCCTTTAGTTTTGTACGGCGACGGGATGGATCCCTGCGGCCGGGGCTTCTTGGTCTCTGCGGTGATGCAGAGCACCCCAGCCAGTATGACTGGGATAGTTATTCTCCACAGCATTCTGCAACAAACAAACAAAAAGAAAAAGGCACATTGCTATGCATTACATGTCTAAACAGAATCGAACATCTGCTGAAGTCGAAATCATGAACAGTTGAGTTGGTGCAACGCTAATGCATGAAGTATGCGGGTCCTACAAAACAGTCGCGCCGCTGCTGCCGCCGACACGACATTCGTATTAGCGACCGTGTTTGCAGCCGTGCCAAAGTGCATTCATGTCGAACCACCTTTGGAGTCCGGCCTCCGAGGCATCATCGGGGAAATTAATCCATCACCAGGGCCCCCATTTGTCAGCATCTCTGTGTCATTACTTGTATTTGCTTTCCTCTCGGCTACGCAACTCTTCCAAAAATAAACAAAGCCCTGCCATCAAAGGATACACTTAAACACCCATAACGAGAAGGGGAAGTTGATTTTATTGGTCCCGTCGCCGGGTAAAATAATTAGGGCTTTGCTTACTTTAGTCATGAACTATGCCGCAGATATGTAAACAGGCATTAGAGAGGCCCCATCTGCATGTTATTAGGGGAAGAGTTTGGGGAACTCTACAGTGCCCTTTGGGAGTCCACTCTTTTACTCTTTGGTGATATACGATGGAGCAAAGTGAACTGGGAATGACCCGTGTCCATAATCACCGTAGTGTCTTCTGTATCATGCTCTCGCACACCGGAGAGAGAGAGACGGAGAGAGATGAAGTCTGTGCCGGAGAAAACCGTCCGTCTGCTGCGCGGCCTGGAGCGTCCACCCCGTGTGTGCACGCTGTCAGTATTTGTGCCAGCACATTTTTGACCATCACTCAAGCATCTTTCCAGCAGATGTTGCTCTTGACAAGCATCGCATGACATCAAGTCAGAGAATCTGACAGAGAACCAAACGGCCTCAAGGCCACTGGCTGCTCATATTCAGAGAATCTTCTTTGCTGTGTAAATTTTTTGGATTTTTTTTTTTTTTCCTCTTTCTTTCCCGGACAAGCAGCTCAACTCTGACATGGAACAAATTACTATATCATATTCCTCTTTGTTTTCTGGCCTCCCCTTCTTTTTCTGCCCTTGACCTCGAGGTCACGGCAGGTCTGCCCGAGCTGCACGAGCACTTAAGTTTGTATATCACCGTCTCGGGCAGCTCGAGTGCACTCCGACAGGGAGCTGTATGTCAGCCGCGCGAGAGCTGCTTTATGAATCCTATCTAAAGGAAATACGTTCGCGTTCCACTGACGCGGCAGATCTTCGTCCTCGTTGCAAATCTGATCTCTTGAATCTGTTTTTGTTGTGTCTTCGTTGGAAGCTCAAACCTTAGGCAGGAAGGAAATATGTTGGATCGTGCGTACGATCCTGCCAAGAAGCCAGATTTAAGTGTTCTCCGCAAGTCTATTTTTTGATAGATCTGTGCTTCTTCTGTATACGCGCACGCGAGCCAGCGCGCTCGCCTACGCGCCCATCATAAGGTTAGAAAAACTAAACCAAAGACTCCCGCTGGGTCCTTCCACCACCTACAGCATGCAGGGAGCCGTGACCCCACTCCGTCTTCCAGCGATCTACCTTCCATGTGCAACGCTCTCATTTGTATTGTGTTTAAACACGAGAAAAAAAAGCGGGGCCATGCTTCCGTGTTGCAGGCTCAGCTTGTTCTCAGCTTTCCTCCACCCATCGCCCCATAGAGGCGCCCTGGCTGTAACCGTGGAGAGCTACGGTCTGCAAACGGACTCTGGAGGGATGACCCCCGAGTCACTGTGTACACACGGCTATGACGGATGACCCCCGTACAGTCGGCAGCAGCCGACGCTCCCTCCCCACTCCCAAACTCAGCGCAAAGTATGACAGTGGTGGCCCTGCCAAGCTTTCCTCATCAATCTCTGCAGCAAAGACAAATTGTGGGGTGGGGGGGGATTCAGGGGCTTTGGGGGCTAGTGCTGAGGTTGAATGGGTGTTGGTTTGGAAGACGGAGGGAAAAAAGAGGCAAAGATGATGGAGGGTTTGGGACAAATGACCTACTGGGAAACAAAAGCAGCCCCCCCTGGGCTTCATGCTCAGTTAATGCCCTCCTTCCACAGCTGTATATCTTTCCACAAGCTGTTTGTCTCCTCACTTTTCTGTCACTCTGTATCTCGACGTCTCTCACGGCGATAATCGCCAGCGTCCCGGAAGACGGAAGGAGACTGTGGTTTTTGTGCGTGTGTGTGTGTGTGTGTGTTAATGCTGAGGGAGAAAAAAAAAAAAAAAAAAGCCTGACCTTTCTGTCTGCTAAACACTAATATTGTCCACAAACACAGCTTTATGTTTTACCAGAACCACAAATACTTTGGGATGTGCTTCACTGAACTGCGGCAGACCCTGGTTCCAAAAATTCAGACCTCTAATGAAATCTCAAATACCAGCGAGACTGCTGAGCTCCACACAAAAACAGCTATTATCAACAGTGGGTGCTTGTTATATTCTGTTGTTCAGAATGGCAGCATTATTATAATACTATGCTTGTGTTTTTTATTTTCTCAGCAGAACAATGAGGTTGGTTTTTTTTTTTAATAATCTCAAAGTCCTGCAAATAAATCCCTAAAACTGACCTGGTAAGCATTTGAATATTTCACATATTCTGTCATTTCAGAACGAGAATCGTGCGAAGGCGTTTAAAAAAAGAAATTTGTACGCACAGATGTCGACTGGAGCTAAAACCATGTGAAACATCTTCCCACCGGCGTCTTCAAAGGCAGGTTAAAGCAAACAAAACCTGATGCCTCAATTATCGCTGCGTCACAAAGTCTCATACACACAGACTGCTTAAATGCACTTAATTACACGAGAAGTGCATTTAATTCACCGTGCAACTCCGACCTCAATCACACACACACACATACGTGACCTCACATACACACACACACACACAGGATATAAAGAGGTAAATGAAATGTTTTCACTCCGAGCCAATTACACAAAGAGGAACCATGTCATTATCTGCATTTGCGGATTGTATTTTCCCAAACTCCACTCCACTGTTGGCTCATTAACAGTTGGGGAGTTGGTGGGGGCTCCTTTTGGGAGGAGGAGGAGGTTGCGGGGGGGGGGGGGGGGGGGCTTCTTTTTCTGTGCAAATGTGTTTAATGCCAACATCGCCAGGAGGCTGCTTTAGGCAATTTGAGCGGCCATTTGTCACCACAATCCATCTCGGTAATGACTAGCAGCCCAGATCTAATGCTCACTCTCTCTCTCTCTCACTCTCTCTCTCTGAGCTGCGACTCTTTTCTGGTTCTCGCCGTAACACACTGTAAAGTGATTTAGAGACGGACGAGGACGCCAATTAGAGATGTTATCACAGCGCGGCGGTTTTTTCCTTACAAATGAGGGGGGGGTTGGCGACGCCACTTGGCCGCGGCGGTTAACGCCACCGTCAACTCTCGCTTTAAAGTGGGGTTTGTTTAATACTTTTAAAATGCACTTTATTTTCCCCCTTAACCCTTTAAGGTACTACTCAACCATTTGGTCGACCACACTTTAAGTCACTATATCTCATTGAAAAACTCACTAACACTTAATGGGACTTGTTCTGAATGTTGTACTTTATGAATTATGCAAACCAGGTTTATTATGAACAGACGTCTCAACTGTTTGTTAGAGGCCTGTATCTGAAATACTGTAGAGTCTAATTATATAAATAAATATTGATACTTAGTACTTTTAAAATGCACTTTATTTTACCCTTTAAGGTACGACTCAACCATTTGGTCGACCACACTTTAAGTCACTATATCTCATTGAAAAATCAAGCATCAAGCTGAACTCACTGACACTTAATGAATTATGCAAACCAGGTTTATTATGAACAGACCTCTCAACCGTTTGGTAGAGGCCTGTATTTGTAATAAAGTAGGGTCTAAATAAATATTGATTGTCATTATTGTTATCATAAGTAAATTTTAAAAAGAAAAAGCCAAACGCAAAGCAAGTTTTAATCCACTCCCCCCCCCCAGGGATTATCCCATCACGGCGCTTGTTCGCGTGGAAACTTCTCAACCTCTCAACGTTGGTTAAGAATGTCGCCATGAAAATATTACGTTTGACTGTCTTTGCGGGGAAGTGAAAGTGTTGTCGGTGTGCTAAACCCTCTTTAACATCGGAGAGGATTGTACGAGGTGGTGCAGTCGCCACCGAGCTGTACGAGGGGATCAGAAGCCGTTCACTGCACACACACACACACACACACACACACACATCAGTCTACACATGAGTTCACACAAACACCTATAGGTTCACAACATATTCTTTTCATAACCGCTGGAAAAAATTAACCCCCGCTCTTAATCTCTCTGTATAACGTTCTGTCATCGCTCACTAATTCTCTCACTCACAACACTAATTCCCTGGAACCTCCAGCCTCTAATTATAGTGATTTACTCGACACTTTATATCCACAACACCTTGCAGTGTCTTGAAGGCATGATTTTCTCTCTTTTCTCTGCTATGTATACATGACCCCAGTGAGAATGGAGCCGTCGTTTTTTTCGGCACCGAACCCACGACATAGCTGCTGCCGCTCAGATTACACGGTGGTTCTGCTGAGTCACTCAGAAAGAGACTCGCTCTGCTGAGTCACTCTGTGGGTCTCACACTGGAGTGGGATGTGTCCTTGCGGCACTTGCTCAGCTCCACTTTTTTTTTTTTTTCTTAGCAACTTTGAAAATGGGCACATGCTATTTACACAGTTTTCTCGCAGGCACTGCAAACAAAGTTTTAAAAAAATGGGGTATTTCAAATACAAATAAATTTGTGTATGAAGCATGAAAAGGGGAATTAATGTGCACTGTTTCTTTACCACATCTCCAGAAACGTCTTCCAAAAAAAGCATTTAAATAAAGTTAGTTAAAAGTTAAATAGAGTTAATCATGGTTCATGTACCTCTCACCACAGCAGCGCGTCACTGTTGAAGTCAAGGATGGTCGTCCACCTTCACTGCTCCTTGTGCCCGGCTCCAAGTTTGGGTTTCCATGGCAACATAATCTGTAGTATCCTCAGGCTTGTCCTTTCCACCCCGTCTCTCTCTCTCTCTCTCTCTCTCTCTCTGTCTCCACTAAACCTTCAAGAGTCTCAGACACCACGTCAGTTTACCATCTTTGTAGGAAAACCGGTATCTTTTCTTTGCCGCCTCTTGTCGTCTCGGTGTATCTCTGTCTGTCTGTCGCCTCGTGTTCCTGTGTTCAAAAAGAGCAGCTTCCAGGTTAAAGTCACAGTTAACAGTGCAGTGGAGCCTCTGGTCTGTCTTTGAGAGTTTTTGACTGAGTGTAAACCCTGCCTTAGTTTGAATCCCTACCACCTCCTCTTCCCTCCTCAAGACTGGGAGGGTTCTTCCTATTGGCCCTGGTCATTGTGTGAATCAATCCAGGCTTCAGATTATTTTATTTTCATCCACATGCTCGTCTCTCTCTCTCTCTTTTCCCCCCCCCAATTAATATTATTATGTAATATTTTGTTTTACTATTATTATTATTATTATACCTATCTGTCCATGATGCACCAAACCTGACAAAATGACACTTTTCCCCTTCCTTTCCTCCCTCCTTTATGGACATGTTTGTTATTGAAAAAACAGCAGTTTATCTCCTTTCATTGACACATTCATAAATCACTGCAGGAATGCATCTATATCCAGAGCCACTCGCGACTTGTTTGTCTGTGGCCCTTTTTCTGAAGTGACCACCGGGCACAGAGGCTCAGTCGTCGCCTTCAAAGAGCTGAAATAATATCAACAGACCCCCCCAAACCAGACCCTGACCCCCCCTTTAAGAAAGTGATGATACTTTTGCATGACAAAGCCTAATTTTGCCCTGAAAAAGGCACTGTGTTTGCACTCTGCTGTTGCTCCCTGCTGTAGAAAATAACACATCCCCCTCTAGTGGTGTAAAAGAAAAGTGCAGTCATTTTGGAGATATTTTTAAATGCATTTTTAAAAAAAAGAATGACATCCACAACCAGCCCCATAGTAACAGATAGAGGGCCAACTTTAATAATACAAGTAAGTAAAAGTGTCTTTAAATATGGTATAAAAATAAATGCAGGAGAGAATAACAAAGAATCATGTTCTACATAAGACAGGAGAAAAAAACAGCTTTTGTCATCTTGAATGTGACTTTACAAGTGCAATGGCAACCGTCGCGTGTGTGTGTGTGTGTGTGTGTGCTAGTCAGTATCGTAGTGCAATCAAATCATACAAAGTAAAATAGAAATGCACGATAAATAAATAAATAAGAAGAATCATAATATATGTATATATATTTATATATATAGTATATTCATTCTGCACAACATTTTTTCCCAGACCGTGTAAAGCGATGACATTGTTTAGCGTCGTCAGTTTTCAGCCGTCATTTTTTTTTTTTTTTATCTCTGTTTTTTTCTTCCCCTTCTTTTTTTTCTCTCTGACATCATTGGAGAGAGAGAGGGACGGGGGCGGGGCTTCCGATCCAGAAAGTTAACGATGGAATACAGGATTATTTTTTTTTCCTTTTTTTCTTTCTCAATTAAAATTTTTTTCAGTCCATCCGTGTCCTCACAAGTCCAGCAACAAACAAAAAAACCTCCTTTCTGGGAAATACTGGAAATATAGCAGGTACTGTAAGAGAGGAGAGCGAGAAAGAAGGAACGCTCCCTCTCCGTGGACATGCAACATCCGGTCGGACAACAGACGAACAGACGGCCCCGGGATCGTTGGTCAACTGAGCCAAGAGCAGATGGACAGACGACGACGACGAAGACGAAGAAGAGATGAGATGGTCCTCACTCTCTCTCTCTATCCGTGTCCCAGAGAGAGAAAGAGATGATGATGATGATGATGGCGTGGAATTTTTTTTAGCATGATGACAAACGACTGGTCAGCCTCTTGGATGCTAGTGGTTTCCCCTGGAAGGAGAAACGGAGATGGAACAAATCTAATGAATGATTGTTGGTCGTCTTTGGTGAAGAACGACACAAGTCTTTCAGTTTAACCCTAGAACATCATCGCTGAGCAAATCATTTTTTTGAATTTTTTTTTTTTGTTCCCAAATTCCTAATTTTTCAGTAATTTTGGAGCATTTTTATATAGTTCCCCTCGTGATGCTTTTCTTTCATTTTGTTAGACATGACACCGTTTAAAATAAAAGAACACTACTCAAATTTGTCATGTATCGTCATGTTTTGATATATTTTGATGACTTTTTATTGGGTGTATTTATTATCTCGGGCAAAAATCACCCGGCGTTAGTGATGCTGTTTTGAATTTGAGCGATAGTGTTCTAGGGTTAAAAGTGTTGACTTTAGCATATGAGCTAAAAACTGTTGGCGATAAAATGGTGGCTTTGTCACTTAGAATTAGCGCTGGGCACTAGGTTAACGCACGTTGACGTGTTTCCATGAAGATTGACCGGAAAAAGACGCGCGTGACGTCATGGATACGTGTCGCGGCATCGGAGTCCATGCACCGTTTACCGGTTAGCTCTGTTAGGCCTGTTTACTAAACGAAGAGAGCAGCGCTACAAATTGTCTCATTTCTAAGATTTTTCTCAAAATCTTAGAAATTACACAATTCAAAATTGGAAGTACTTTAAATAGTAAATGTACGTGTGCCTCTGTTTTTAAAGTTTAGCGTTTCTTTAGAGACTCATTTTAACAATTGGGAGTCATGTAAAACGACGTCACACGCGTCTTTTTTCCTGTCAGTCGTCATGGAAACGCGTCATGCGTTAATGTTGACGCCATTAACGGCGTAAACGTGCCCAGCATTACTTAAAATAAATGATTTTGTTATTAACCGTTACTGTTAACCGTGGGAATAATACACAACTCCTTATATGGACATCCTGAGTGTGTGTGTGTGTGTTTATAGGTCACATATTCAGCCTTTAAAAATGAGTCTTCATGTGTTGTTCAGTCAAAGATATGATTAATTGTATATATCGCATTTTTAGCAGTGATTTAAAGTAGCATTTATTGTGCAGAAGTTGCAAAATTAGAATTGTTTTTATTTTATTTTTGTTCATAAAATGGAGACAAGTGAACTTTGAACTGTGACGTGTTTCCAAATTTTACAAATTCAATCAGATTTTAAACATTTTGAGTACTTTTTGCTCAGGTTATACTGGAAAAAAAGGATATAAGACGCTCTACATTGCACATTCTTATCGCCTCTGTATGTACTGTACATTTAAACAGTAAAGGGCAAAACACCATTATTATATTATATTCTTCTTCTACTAGTGGTTTAGTAAATGTGATGTTTGTGTTTAATCTTACCTGGAAGCAAGAGCCTTCAGAACAAGTTCTTACTTTTCTGCGAGAACAAGAGAGAAGACGTTCAGTGAAGTCATTATCGTGCAAAGGACTCTTCTGTCGTCATTAAAAAGGCAAAACTGTACAAATAAAGAGTTTTTTTTTCTTCTAGTGCACTGCTCAAAAAGCAAAAAACATAATGTGAACTTTAAAAAAAAAATGTGTGGGATTTGTTTTTGTTTTTAAAATATCCACAGCTATGATAATAGAATCCTCTTTGCCAGTTTGACGTGATAATAAAGTGTAGGAGGAGTGAAACACAGCAGGTTTTAAGCACGTACGTAAATACACCTGCGTCGTTTTCAATGATTACTCATGTTCTGCCGTACTTTTTTCCCCCTCTTTACTATTCATAATGATTTTATATATATATATATGTATATATATGTAAGCCTGCCAGGAGTTCTGATCAGCTACTCCATCATCATCATCCACACCTATGTGTGGACTCTGTGTTTGTGTTGTGTTTTAATACCTTCTTCTTGGCCTGTAATAATTCCTGGTAGGCACTGGAACGAATGAAACGACTGTAAGAATCACTCTTCATCAACTTGTAGATGTGTTCCTGTCAAAGAAACAACAACAACAACAACAAAGGTAAGTTGTAATCAGAGCTGTGATTTGGTTGATTTACTGCATATAAACCACCACTGTTATTAACCATTAGTGCCACACAGGTCATTTACCATGGTAATAATACACAACTCCTTATATGGACATCCTGGTGGTGTGTGTGTGTGTTTTTTATAGGTCACATATTCAGGCTTTAAAAATTTATTGAATCAGACTTATGATTAGCATTTTTAGTAACAATAATTAAATATTAGTTTATAATATGATAAATCATAGTTCAATGATAGTTTTTCTTCTGTTTTTGTTCATAAAAATGAGCCAAGTGAACTTTGAAACACTGACGTGTTTCCAAATTTCTGTACTATTTGGTCAGGTATTTATTTTATTTAATTATATTAGTGCTGGGCGCGTTAACGTTAGCGCACAACTTCTGACTGGAAAAAAATGTCATGTTAACGTGACTGATTGTTAAAATGAGTGTCTAAAGTAACGCTAAACTTTAAAAACGGAGGCACACATACGCAGTACACAGGTACGCTAGTTACTTGTAGCGCTGCTCTTTTCCTTTAATAAACAGACCGCTTCAGTTCAACTGTAGGCGTGCTAACCAGCGCTAAAAGGAGCTAATGCAGCTAACTGGTAAACGGTGCCTAGACTCCTGTGTAGCGGCACATAAACATGACGTCATGCACGTCTTTTCCCGGCAGTCGTCATAGAAACGTGTCATGCCTTTTGCACAGCACTAGTTAACGCATTTCCATGACGACTGATCGGAAATAGACGCGCGTGACGTCATGTTTACGTGACTCCGGATTGTTAAAATTAGTCTCTAAAGTAACGCAAAGTTTCAAAAACAGAGGAACACATACGCAGTACACAGTTACGCTGGTTATTTGTAGCGCTGCTCTTTTCGTTAAAAGAACATACCGCTCCAGTACGACTGTAGGCGCGCTAAAGGAGCTAACGGAGCTAACTGGTAACCGGTGCTTGGACTCACGGCACATGACGTATACATGACGTCACAAGCGTCTTTAGCCGCTCAGTCGTCATGGAAAAGCGTCAACCTAGTGTCCAGCACTAATTTGTATAGTCAGATTGTCTCTAGGTTGTGCTGAAAAAGAGCATATAAGACACAAAATGGAAAAGAACAGCAGCCAAAATGTTGTGTTCTAAGGGTCAACTATGGATGTAAGTACATGGATTTGGAATAATCCCACACCTGTGCATCCTCAAAGGCGTAGCGTCCGGGATCTTTGACATTCTGGGTGGTTTTGTCGTAGCTCTTGGAGTCGACGTTGATGGCACTGGGCGCTCCGGGAGCCAGGAACTCCTGCCAGATCTCCTGAACCCGAGCCGGAACTTCTCTGATGGGACGTTTCTTTAGCTCCTGGACTGCTAACCAGAACCTACGGACCAGAATAAGAGACGGTAAGACAGTTACATCTTGATATGTGCACTTTTATTTAACCCGGGGTTCACGTCCAATAACGAGTGATTTATTGTTTTCGAACTAATCTCGTGAAAGCATCCTTCATTTCCAGGGTGATATAAATAAGATTGCATAATTCTTATGCACTGCAGCTTTAACATAAAGTAAATTAAAAGGATTCAACTGTGATTTATTAACACGATAAAAGATCCGATCTTTAGTATCGAGAAAGCACCGCCTGTTTATTAATTCTACATTAATCACGGGCTTTGTTTTTCAACAGCAATGACCCCAAACTCTATTAAAAAGCTGTTTACAAATCTGGAAAAGAGCCTAAACGGCTCAGATGTAAAGAACGTGGCTGAGTGCCATCAAAGGTGGAGCAGCTGAGACTCTGCTCACGGCAATATTAAGCACTTAGGCTTACTCAAATACTTCTGGGGATTCATTTTGAATTGACAAACTCGGGTCGGCCACAGTGCGATATTAAAAATGCAATAAGCAGGATTTCAGCTGTGAGCAGTGAACAATGCTGGCCTGTGCCATGAGAGGGCGCTGAGGAGCCCGCCCGCCTGCAACCGGCACCTTCATATTTAGCTGTTTGTGTGCACCTTTAATACTCTGCCGTCTTCCTGTTACCATGAATAAAGCGATTAGCATAATATTAGCGCCTAACCTGTGTCACTCCGGCCGCAGCCTCGGCTCCTGTTGCATATGTTAAAGACGTCGTATCCACCAGCTGTTGCTGCTTTGATTGAACAATATCACGTCACCGCACACCGTTCAATCACTCCAGGAATATATATATATATAGGAATATAATAATATGTCACAGTGTTGTTCCCAACGTGCTATTGTTGACATTGAAACATACACACAATTATGTCGGCGTCTCTGCTGCCAGAGAAAAAGCCATTTAAGCGACGTATTAGTCATGCGTCTCATTACGACGGAGTCAAACGATGTTTATTTATTTATTTATTTATTCCAATCGACTCAAAATGTCTTTGATTTGTGCCTGTGTGTCAGGGTTAGAGTCAGGTTATACAACATAAGGCATTAACAGTCTTATATAAAGTACTGTTAAGGGATACTAGAGTAAAAGTACAAGTATCTTTTACTAAATTACTAAATTACTATTTTTAATAATATTACTTAAGTAAAAGTCTTAAAGATTATGACATTTACTGTACTTAAGTATCAAACGTCATTTTCTGATATAAAATGGACTTAAGTTTTTAGAAGTACTTTTTTTATTTTTTTTATTGGGTTGTGGGTTCAATTCCTGGCTCTGCTAGTCTATATCTGTCAAAGGAAATGTAGTGGAGTAAAAGTACGCAATTTATTGAGGAAATGTAGTATTTAGCAAATGTAGTGGAGTAAGGGTACACAATTTATAGTATTTAGGAAATGCAGTGGAGTAAAAGTATTACATTTATTGAGGAAATATGATATTTAGGAAATGTAGTGGAGCAAAAGTACACAATTTATTGATGAAGTGTAGTATTTAAGAAATGCAGTGGAGTATTTAGGAAATGTAGTGGAGTAAAAGTACGCAATTTATTGAGGAAGTGTAGTATTTAGGAAATGTAGTGGAGTAAAAGTACACAATTTATTGAGGAAATGTAGTATTTAGAAATCTACAGGAGTAAAAGTACGCAGTTAATTGAGGAAATGTAGTATTTAGCAAATATAGTGGAGTAAAAGTACACAATTTATTTAGGAAATGTAGTGGAGTAAAAGTACGCAATTTATTTAGGAAAGGTAGTATTTAGGAAATGTAGTGGAGTAAAAGTACGCAATTTATTTAGGAAAGGTAGTATTTAGGAAATGTAGTGGAGTAAAAGTATGCAATTTATTGAGGAAATGTAGTATTCAGGAAATCTACAGGAGTAAAAGTACGCAATTTATTGAGGAAATGTAGTATTTAGGAAATCTACAGGAGTAAATGTACGCAGTTAATTGAGGAAATGTAGTATTTAGCAAATGTAGTGGAGTAAAAGTACACAATTTATTTAGGAAATGTAGTGGAGTGAAAGTACACAATTTAATATTATTTAGGAAATGATGAGTAAAAGTACACAATTTATTGAACAAATGTAGTATTAAGGAAAAGTAGTGGAGTAAAAGTACACCATTCCTTTAGAAGATGTAGTATATAGGAAATGTAGTGGAGTAAAAGTAAAAGTTGCTTGAAATATAAATAAGGTACATGCGTATCTGTACAAGATAAAGTACAGATACGTAAGTACAGTAACAAAGTATTTGTACTTTGTTACATTACAACACTGGGCATTAATGACAATAATAATAACAATGTCCTCCTATTGATTTGTCCTGTAGTTCGTGTGTATCTTTTAAAACGTTGTACCTGAGATTCTCTGAGCTGAACTCAGACTCCAGGAACTTGAGGAACTGCTCTCTGCCCACAGGATCTTTGAGGACCTCGTCGATGCCAAAGGCCCACCTCTTCACCCTCTGCTGCCCGGGCTCCTTACTGGACGGAGACAGGAAGAAAAATGCTACACATGCGGTCTGGCAGAGATCCAGGTACTGTATTGTCTCGAGCGTGGCGTTAGCGTCGAGCTAAGTACAAACAAACAAACATTACATACAGTGCACCGACCTGGCTTCAAGCTCCCAGAGCGTGGTGTCGTCTGAGATCCAGGGATTGGACGGATCTGGAGGCGTGAGGAAAGGGTCGTATTCAACGTACTGCTCTGTGTAGCCCAGCAAACTGTGTTTTTGTGGAAGCAACAGAAGGTCACGTCAATGTCATCGTCAGTCTATAATATCATCAGATATCATCACAGTAGGTGGAAAACGATGTTAAAACCCCTTTAAAACTGAGCTTATCGTTGACGACGCGTTTGCACGAGCGCACTTTGCGTTACCGTAGTTACGCAACATTTTGTGCTTTCCGAAAAAAAACTTCCTACGGTTTTTGAAAGCTGAGAAGTTGCACGTCAACAACGGCAAGGTCAGGTCTGGTGAAAATGCGATATTGGCATAGGCCACAAACCCGTTCATAGCCCCAGTGCTCTATAGCGCCCCCAGCAGTCGACAATTTTTGGCATGATTGCCAAAATCGAGTTAAATGCTACATTTATCGAATCCGATTTTTAACCAAACTTGGTACACTTGTTGCTCTCGTTATTCCAAACAAATTCCCTAATGTACTTCTATTAGCTCCGCCCACCCAGAAGTCGGCCATTTTGAAAAAAACAAAAATAATGGCTAGCCTACACATTTGAACGAACCTGTCCTAGCACGTTTGAGCTAGCCGCGTCAAACTCGGTCCATGTGTTCTAGACAAATTAATGATTAAAAGTTATCAAATGATTTCCTCTACGACAAAGGGGCGTGGCCTCAGCGCTCCGACAAATTTTACGTTAAGATGGCAGGAAAGAGTTAACGTAAACAGAAATTTCTCACAGGTCGGGGAACTGCTAGGCAAGGGCCTATCATCACAACGTGCAGACTCGTTAACATTATTATTATTCTAAATTGTTAAAACAGTATTTTAACATGCAGTAAATTGTAAATAACCGTCAGAGAAAAATACATTTTGAGGTTTAGGCGTTAGAGGGTTAAACATATTCCTGTATCGGATAGTGGTTTAATGATTATGGACTTCAGAGGAATGAAAAAACTCAAAATGAGATCATTTAAATGAGAGAGAGCGTCTTGCACAGAGACTGATCCATGCATGAAGAAGGTCTCTCTGCCGTATGCGTCTTCCTGTCACGTCTCTGACGTCGGTGTAAGACCAATCCCGTCGTCTCCCTGCGACTGCACTAATGTCCCCAGATGGCTTTTGCTGTGGCTCCAATCACTCTTTCAAGGTCACCAGAGATCTTAATTCCACGCCATGTTAGGCCGTTTAACAGCTCGATAAACAGATCGATGGCTAAACTGAATAAAGACACAGGCAACATCACTCACCTCTCTGCCACTTTGGACATTTTCAGTCGATGCCGGTCTAATTGCAATTGCCAAAAGGTGATCTGAAACCATGGCAGGGAACAATTTGCAGACGTCACACTCAATGAATTCAAAAGACGTTTTTCATTTTGCAGTTACACAATTCAACAAGCGGCCACGGGACACTTGTACTTTGATAATTACATTTGTGCGACATCGTCCTTAGTTATGCACATATTTAAAACTGCAGTGCGTAACTTTTAAATGTTCATTACGATCAAATTATTGTCAAAGTAGTTCACACAGTGTGGATTAAGCCTCCACACAACTGTCTCTGTTGTTGGCAGCAAGTTAATACTATTGCGGAAAATAAACAAAACTTGGTTATTCAGCAGTTTGACAGTTTGTTTCTGCTTGCACTGCTGGTGTATACACACAGACGCTCCCTCAGCCAGGTCTGTGAGATGATAACAACAACACAATCATCAAACTTACGCACTGCAGCTTTAAGATGAGTCATTTCATATTCAAATTAGTGCGTTTGACAGCACTACTTCAAATGTAGATTTTTCTAGGATTTATTACAAAATAACTATTGAATTTGGAATTTGAGTGCAAGCACATGATAACAGAGTGTGTCTTTAGAAGCACATGCAGCTCAAACCTGTTCCTGTAGTTCTTCTTCTGTCGGCTGCTTGGCCTCGGGTGCGGGGGTGTGGGTCGGGCTGTGGGTACGGATGTCGTTCTGCAGCCCGTACACTGACTGCGACAAAAACAGGACAAAAACATTAAAGGCACCATATGTAAGAATGTGACCCAAAACGGTTACGACACTCAAATTCAAAATACCAAGGTCTTTTAGGTTTCGTTTTCTCCGCCATTGTAGTTCAGACGTAACTGGCAACCCGTCGTTGCTCGGCAGCTGAGACTCTACTGACTGCAATGATTGGTAGACGCGGTAGGTTGCGCCACATGCCAAAACATGATTTCAAGATTTGCAGTCTGCAAAAGATTTTTTTTAATGCGAATACTTTGTCTGTACTGTTGTTGTTGGTGAGTTCAGTTTGTTATATGAACATTATTCCTGAGTCTCTGTGACATATTAGGAGGATTTTACAATCAGTTGCTTTAGATTTATTACATAATGCACCTTTAAATAATTACATTTTCCAGCAAATAAAAGACACTAGAAGTTGTTACTGATGGTCACAACATCTATTTATTGCGTCATATTCATATAAATAAAAACAAGACAACACAGTCCATTATATTTGGCGTCCTACACCACACAAGTGTGCCAAGAAATTAGTGAATATGACTTTCAGATTTGTGACCATTTTTAAACACTTTTGATAGATAATGTTCTTCTTTAACCCATTAACACCGAGCGCGCCGCAGACGACGCGTTTGAAAAAGTTCCAACAGTTTCTGAAAGCTGAGAAGTCGCACGTCAAATCCAACGGGATTATTACCGTAATTGAATAATGTGTTATACTGTTTTAATTTATAATTTAACATGGAAAAAAATCTGGTGTTCGTGTGTACAACTACAGTGGGTTTTCTCGATAAAACTTTTCGTTTTTCTTCATTTGGATGCAGGGAAATGCAAATAACTGCCAGATATTTGAAATAATTCTGGAAAAAAATGGGCAAATACACTTAGTCACAGGACATTTTCTGGCCTTTTTATGGTTGAAGGTGCCATATGTAAGAATGTGGCCAAAAACGGTTACTACATTCAAATTCGAAATACAGAGGTCTTTTAGGTTTTGTTTTCTGACGTAACTGGCAACCCGTGGTTGCTCGGCAGCTGAGACTCTACTGACTGCAATGATTGTAGATGTAGACGGCGGTAGGTGGCGCCACATGCCAAAACGTGATTTCAGAACATAAAATATGCAAATATTTTGTCTGTACTGTTGTTGTTGGTGAGTTCAGTTTGTTATATGAACATTATTCCTGAGTCTCTGTGACATATTAGGAGGATTTTATGGCCAGTTGATTTAGATTTATTACATAATGCATCTTTAAAATAAGTCCAGATGGACATTTTGAGGCTAATATTTAATAAAAAAATTGTAAACTCTAGAAACAAACGAAATGGGTGAAGCCTCAGAAATGATTCTTCTGGGCCATAATAATAATAATAAGTTATTGGACGCATAACCTAAGGAGAGTACCAGCATCTTGTGCCAGTACGGATATAAAAGCACCCGTGCTATAAATAGTGAAAGTGCTGGAACTTGTTTACCAGACAGTAGCGGGCGAAGCACATCGAGGAACAATAAACCTTTGTGTTCCTCTGCGTTTTAAACGTGAAAATAGAGCGGTAATGTGAGGAGACGTACTGTACCTTTCTGGTTTTGTGTGGGTTTTTCATTCTGGACGACTTCTTTATGTCGACTTCTGTTGTGTTCACACAGCCAGGCTGTCAGAAGAGAGAGAGGAGGGAGAAACAGCAACATTACCATCTGTGCTTTCATCATCTTCTACAACGAAGGTGCATTTTTTATTTTATTTCGCACACCATTTTATGCGTTGCCAATATATATAAAAAAAAATTAGTTCCAGTAAGCTTGTGTGAGATGATTCTGAGAAGTCACCAGAATGATGTGTCAGATGCTGCTTAATTAAACATGGAATGTGCCAAATCTAGCAAAACAAGTAAACCGGCGGGAAATCAAAAAAAAAAAAACCTCGGTGTGCAAATTCTTGTCTGATTGAACAAGTGGTCCAATCTAGGTCTCTTCCAGGAGAACGGGGCTAAGTAGCTTGACTGCAACGCTGTGAAATTTGAATTAATATTGATTATGTCGCTCCAAGGACAGATAAATTGAACTTGTTATTTTCCAATTAAGCACGGACAAGTGGCTTTTGGGGGGAAATACAGCAAAAGGAGAGCGTTTAACCTCAGGGGGGGAAAACTTAAAATGCTAATGCAGAGCATGTGTGTGTGTGTGAGTGCATGTGTGTGTGTGTGAACACGGTAATGAGCCCTGGTAACACTGATGTGTTGTGACAGTCATTGATTTGTGTAGCACAGAGTCACGTGGGTCAGGATTGACAGTGTGTGTGTGTGTGTTTGCACCTTTGCATGCTGTAATATCTAGAAAACACTTCATTCATCCATACACTCTTAGAATAAAAGTGCTAAGTAGAATCATATGAGGTTCTTCGGCTTGTCCTCAGGAGAACCCTTTTTGGCTCCAGGTATAGTATATTGAAGTAGCATTGTGAAATAATAAACTTTTCAAAATGTACACAATATTATACCACAATATTTTCACTCACCACTGGTCTGTGTACATCCCAGAATGCTCTTTCCTGGCTGTCGAGAATTTTCCTCTCAATTTTGTCTCTTTTCTTGTCCACTCTAAAAAAAAAAAAAAAAAGATAAAAATTATAAACTGTGTACGCTTTCGTGTGCAATTAATCTGTGGATTTAAAAAGACACAGAACAGTAAAAATATATATATATTTATATTTTATTGATAATTGCATTTATTTTTCCACTCCAATGACTTCCTCATATGTGAAGCATCTATGACCACAAGGTGGCAGTTTTTTTTAAAATGTGTCTTAAAGCTACTCTCCTCTCACTGTCATCGCAGATAATATACATATTGTAAAAAAACAACAACAACATATATTTATATGGAAAAAAACTCAATTAATGTAGATATTTTTCATGGTAGTTTTATTTGGCCAAGAACTTTCCAAAAAGGTAGAACATTTATGTTTTGTTTTCTTTTTATTTCATCATTTTTGTCCCAATCTGGCAACCGAGAATACTTTACATGACTCCCCCCGATAATGCAACACCTTTATACCTAAAAAATGATTTATTTGAACAATCTAGAAAGTACAGGATGTTTTTTGTTTCGTGTGGTGAAAAAAAAACCTATATACAGTAAATCCATATTGTTAGCATGTGTGTATTTATCAGTCATATCATCATCATCATCATCATCATCATCTTATATCATGCAGCCCCAGGTCAGAATGGTGAAAAGCATGTGAGAGTTTTTTTCCCACTGAAACCTACTTTGCTTGTGCTTCTGCTTGCATAAAAATGAACTCCCATTTCCTGGCGAAGGCTCTCTGTAGTCTCGCTAAGCTCTCCTGTAAATAAAACCAAGAACACACACACACACACACACACACAGTGGAAAGGAAGAGAAATTTTTATATTTTGAGGGGCCTGATGTGATCTGATGATGGTGTTTAGTGCACACTGCTCTCATGCACAGCTGGACGCCGTCTTTAATGGTCGCTGCTCTCGCAGTACAAGTAAAGTAAAAGTACTGGTCTAAAAATGCACTCAGGTTAAAGTAAAGAAGTAGCTTGTTTAAAATGTACAAATCAGACATGAATGAATTGTCTTTAATTAAAGGCAAACATTTAGAAATTAAAGTGCTGACACAATAAAATATGCAAAATCATAATGTATCAGTCTAAATGGGTCAAATGCTTTAACATTCTCACTCACTCAGGGACCTTAATTAAAGACAATTCAACTGTCCTCATCATTCAACTGTCCTCATCATTCACCTGTCCTCATCATTCACTTGTTCTAGTCATCATTCACCTGTCATCGTTCACCTGTCCTCATCATTGTTCACCTGTCCTCATCATTGTTCACCTGTCCTCATCATTCACCTGTTCTTGTCATCATGCACCTGTCCTCATCATTGTTCACCTGTCCTCATTATTCACCTGTTCTTGTCATCATTCACCTGTCCTTGTCATTCACCTGTCCTCATCGTTCAGCTGTCCTCACCATTCACCTGTTCTCGTCATCATTCACCTTTCATTGTTCAGCTGTCCTCATCGTTCACCGGTCCTCATCATCATTCACCTGTCTTCATCATTCACCTGTCCTCATCATTCATCTGTTCTCATCATCATTCACCTGTCCTCATCATTCATCTGTTCTCATCATCATTCACCTGTCTTCATCATTCACCTGTTCTCCTCATCATTCACCTGTCCTCATCATCATTTACCTGTCCTCATCATTCACCTGTCCTCATTATTCACCTGTTCTCATCATCATTCACCTGTCCTCATCATTCACCTGTCCTCATTATTCACCTGTTCTCATCATCATTCACCTGTTCTCATCATCGTTCACCTGTCCTCATCATCATTCACCTGTCCTCATCATCATTCACCTGTCCTCATTATTCACCTGTTCTCATCATCGTTCACCTGTCCTCATCATTCACCTGTCCTCATCATCATTTACCTGTCCTCATCATTCACCTGTTCTCGACATCATTCACCTGTCCTCATCATCATTTACTTGTCCTCATTATTCACCTGTCCTCATCATTATTCACCTGTCCTCATCATCATTTACCTGTCCTCATTATTCACCTGTTCTCGACATCATTCACCTGTCCTCATCATCATTTACTTGTCCTCATTATTCACCTGTCCTCATCATTATTCACCTGTCCTCATCATCATTTACCTGTCCTCATCATTCACCTGTTCTCGACATCATTCACCTGTCCTCATCATCATTTACTTGTCCTCATTATTCACCTGTCCTCATCATCATTCACCTGTCCTCCACATCATTCACTACCAAAGTTTCCAGTGTGTGAATTTCAAATGTATTTATTTAATTTAGGCCAACATTTTTTTTTTTGCTCAAAGTAAAATGACAAATGTTATAAATGAAAAGTACAAGTACACAGAGGACATCTTAAACGTACCGCTTCGTAGTCTGCAAGCTCCAGACGTGCTTTGTTTTGCATTGTTCTTTTGCAGAGGTAAACAGCTGGAAGAGAGAAAAAGAGGGAAAGTGAGGGAGGGATAGAGGGAGAGAGGGAGAGATTTGTAATAGAGGGAGAATCGGATCTTAGCTTGGTTTTAACAGCCTTAAGTGGCCATGCGTTTACTCATTTAATCCTCTCAACTGCACATTTAAACTGGCCTGCAAATCACAAAGGTTACTCACTGTGGATTTTGTGTCTGAGCGTCTGTTACTGTGTGTGTGTGTGCGCGCGCGCGTGTGCGTGTGTGTGTGTGACGTTTTTTGATGTCTTCCCGTACCATCACCCTCCCTTCATCCCTTTGTTAACTGACCATTATGTGGGAGCTTTCATTATGTCATTAGATGGTTTTCCATTAAGGTGCATCACACACATGAATCATTGTGGCCACACGTGAGCCTCTCCAGCTTCCTCTAACACCCACAGATTAATTCCCCCCCATCCATCCCCTCCATTCCCCCCCCCCCTCCCCATTCTCCCTCAATTTAAACAGTTAATGAAAGACCCCGCGCGGCTCAGGCAATTCACTAGAGCCATTTTTTCAGTGTTATGAAATAATGCCGATATCTCCGCTGTAAACAATGAAAACCTCTTCCCTTTATTGCATTAAATCAATTTGCGATGTGCAGCGCGCGTTCAAACACACCGCGGGTTTTCCTTTCACTGTAATCAGTGACTGATGCACACACACACACGCACACACACACACACATACACACACAACCGACTCAGGGTGGAATACGTGCAAATGAATAAATAAACGCATATGAAATACTGTGTATAAATAAGGCAGAGAGCACACAGAGTAATTGCATGTGCCCACTGCAGTGTAATTGATTCCGATGTAACCGAAGCGTCTTGGAGTGGAGTTTAAAAGTGATTGGATGTTTCTGTGATTCTGCACTTTCTGCATCATTCTTGGTTTCATCCTCTGAAACATTCACCAGGTCATAATGCACCAGAAAATAAAAATCTAGATTATTATAACAGAGGAGCACTCTCTCTCTCTCTCTCTCTCTCTCTCTCTCTCTCTCTCTCTCTCTCACCCACCATAGTCTGTGTTTTCGGGCTCCCAGCAGTTTGATGGCCAAAAGTATGGAGTCTGAAGTGGAAAAACAGGTCATTAGGAGAACAGAGCTGAGAGAAACCTCACTTTGACAGCATGCAACCGTAACCCACACGGTGTTGTCGTGCAGTCACAGCCCCCTGCATCTGTCACAATAAAACATTTTTTGTTGTTGTGGCGGCGGCGGCATAAATATCTAAAGCACATAAGCTCCTTTTCCGCGAGCACTGGCAGACAGGAGCATGAATCTTGACCCCGTCGGTTCGAGCGCTGACTGTATGTGGACCGGTCTCGTATGACAGCTGAATACATGTAAAGAGCACAAAAAATAAAGCCTAACGCTAACTCGGCCACACTCTCGCACATTGATTAATTTTGGCTTCGCCCTGGTGCAGCTCACTCAGGGAAGGCTCATAAAAACAAAATCCCTTAATCTGTCTCTCTATTAACATTCAGAGCAAAAAACCATCCCTTTTTTTCCACCAACCTGCACAACGACGACAAACGAGTGTTTTAAATCACATCACATCGCACATTTAAAAGTCATTTAACAGATAAGCCTGGCGTTCTACGACTGTGTATCATGATATATCCGAAAACTCTCACGAGTGTTGCATGTGAAAAACTGTTTTTAATTTCGTAATTTCGACAAATGTTTTTCCGCGAAACGACAACACAGGATATTACAAACCAATTAAATGTGTTTTTTCTTGCGGAAAAAACCCCCACATTTAATTGGTTTGTTATATCCCAACATAGCAAATAACGTATCATAACAAACCTGGATTCATTTGTGCTTATGACATAAGAAATGTTATGGCCTAAAAATCCCATGAAAACACTCCTAATATGGCAAATGAGCCATTTAGCTCGTGTTGTTCCCAGATTATTAGAGCCTGATAATAACTCTGAGCGTCCACTTTTATATTATTCTTACCTGAAACCTATAGAAAGTGCCGTCATCTTTGAGAGTGAGGACGTGGTCTGAGATGGGGAAGAAGTAACCATGTGCAGCCATCAGTGTTCCTAGGTGAAGAGCCTCCACTGAGAAAGAGAGAAAACACACACAGAAACTCCGGTTACAGGGAAGAAAGTTTATTTTCACTCTCATGACTGTTTGTTCTGATATGATGATTTACTTATGAATCACCAGGTGTGAAGAAGGAGGTCATGTTTTCATTCATCAGTGTGGGTTTCTCTCTGAATATCTGCCTGTCCTTCTGTTGGCAACTTCCTAGTTTAGTCTTAAGTTTTTAGTATTTTTTTGATGTGATGGGTACAGTAGATGATCAACCAACGATGTTCCCCGTTCAGTTTCGGTAAGAATCTACACCAAAACCTATAAAATCAAGTCTGTAAAGTTTGTAAAGTGCAGCTTTTTCTTAAATCCTCAAATAATCATCTTAGTGATCAGCTCATACTTGTCTTTTAAATGCACTTTTATTGTCAAATCACACTTTTCTTATCTCTAATGTATGGAAGCCCATTTCCGCCAGTGTAAAAGAAAAAAGATCCTATTATCTCAAAATAATGAGAGTGTGTAATGAGAGTATTGAGTATATATATACTCAATATATTGAGATATTATCTCATTATTTTGAGATACTAAGTCAATATGTTGAGATATTATCTCATTATTTTGAGATACTAAGTCAATATATTAAGAAACTAAGTCATTATTTTGAGATATTATGTCAATATATTACAATACTAAGTCAATATTTTCAGATTCTATCTCATTATTTTGAGATATTATTTCATTATTTTGAGATACTAAATCAATATATTGAGATATTATCTCATTATTTTGAGATACTAAGTCAATGTATTTAGATATTATCTCATTATTGTGAGATACTAAATCCATATATTGAGATATTATCTCTTTATTTTGAGATACTAAGTCAATATATTGAGATAGTATCTCATTATTTTGAGATACTAAGTCAATATATTGAGATATTATCTCATTATTTTGAGATACTAAGTCAATATATTAAGAAACTAAGTCGTTATTTTGAAATATTGACTTAGTATCTTAATATATTTACATTATATTAAGATACTAAGTCAATATTTTCAGATTCTATCTCATTATTTTGAGATACTAAATCAATATATTGAGATATTATCTCATTATTTTGAGATACTAAGTCAATATATTGACATAATTATTTTGAGATAGTGGGAGATTCCAAATAATGTCTATATCTTAATGTTGTTTTAATGTCTTGCTTTTATTCTATGGTTTTCTTCATTCGTTTCTACGCCTTTATTAAGCACTTCGAGTCGCCCTGTGTATAAATAGTAGACTATACAGATAAAATGTGCCTTGAGGTTTAATCTGTCAAATGATATTAGCATCGTGATTGAAATTAAGTGGTTTTGAGGAAAGAAAAAAACCTTGAGGTCACAAGGTAGGAGCTGCAATCACTTTATGGCAAGTGCAGCAACGCATCCACAACAATGAGTGTATACAGAAGTACGTTTTAATTGATGTTTCTTGTAACTTATTATATTTATAACTTTATTTGTTGAGATTTATATCATGGCCTAATAGCAATTTGCAGGTAAAGTTCAATCCACTAGATCCAAATGTTAAAAAATCCTGTAAAAACACAGGTGAGTGTTTGTCTGAGTTATGAGTGATGTGATGTTACCTCTTCTAAAATAGTCAACGATTGTCTTTCAATATATTATGTATGTTGTTATAAAAGCTTTGTGTTTCTGCACTTTTGTCCAGACGCTGGAAGCAGTTCAGAGTCCTGTTTTCATGTTAAGACATGAAACTAAACTGGTCTCCGCCTTTCATTTCTTGCTCTTTGCCGGAAAAACAAATTAGCGCATTTGGCACAAAATGTCAAACTTTTGCTTGAAGGATCACAGGGATAAGACACGTCCTTAATCTGAATTTGAAAACGAGTAAAAAAAAAAGAGATTTCTCTTCTTTTTCGTCCATGAATAGTTCCTCATCACAGATTCTTTGGGGGGAGCATGCTGTGTTTGTTTTTTCTGTCCAGCTAATTAACTTTTTTTTTTTTTTTTTTTTCACCTTTCATCCTTAAGTATACATTTGCCCTTGACTAATGGCCAGAATGTTGAGCAGAGCTGCTGCTGCTGCTGCTGCTGCTGCAGTGTCACAGCTGTGGATGGAGGACGGGCAGGTCAACACTCAGCGCAGCGGGAGGCCTCGCTCATTACTCCGCTGTCAGTCACGAGGCATCACTCAAGTCACTTGTGTGTAGTGCTCGGGCTGGAGTGTGAACCTGCTCCCCCAGCAGCACGCTTGACCGTCCCTGATTTAAAAAGCATCACATGGTAGAAAACATGTGATTTCCCCCCCCCCCTCTCTGTTCACAACCTCCGACCCCGTCAGAATCTCAATCTTTGCTTTACTTTGCTTTATTTTCGTCAGCGTGAATGTGAACGCTATATCAATTCCTATCATGCTTTTTATGCCGGTGTCTATTCCTGTCACGTAATTTGATTATTTAATGGATATTTAGTGGAGGGAGGCAGCGGTAAACTCTTCCTAACACTCTAATGAGCTAACTTGAAATGCTTGACAGGCTCAAAATAGGCAATCTTGTAAATGCAATAACTGCATGCATAAAATATCTCACTTTAACACATCCACATGTGCACTGGGCCTCCTCGTGTGTGTATGTGTGTGTGTGTGTGTGTGTTTGTAAGACAGGGATCCATTTATTAATATATTATGAGTCATAAATTATTCAACCTTGTTTGCTTATAAACACCCCCCTCTGTATTCATTGCACTATGTCATGCAGTAACATTGTTCCTGTATACATATACGTTTATATTGATGTGTTAACCCTTTGACACTGGAGCCTCAAAATGTCTTGTCTCTGTCTTTTTTGCTTATTTTAAACATAAAAGGTTCTGTCACTAAGTGCTTTTGCCTATTTTGCCACAATAACTGTCAATATCTGGCAGGTATCTACAATTTACTGCCTTTTAAAATACTGTTTTAACAAATTGTAATTGTAAATGAACACCAGATTTTGCGTGTTAAATTGTCCAAAAAACCAACTCTCTCCTCTCTGACTCTGATTCGCCGGCTTCCTGAAACAGCACGAGTGAAATTACCGTAATAACAGCACGTTGGCTTTGACGTGCAACTTCTAATCTGTTGGAAACCGTTGCGTAATTACGTTAATGCAACGTGCGCTTGTGCAAATGTGTCATCTGCAATACGCTCGGTGTTAAATCAATGTATGATGCTGCAATTGTGTGCCGCACATAATGCAACCAAATATCCACTCGTCCTTGTGTCTTTTCATTTATTTTCCATTAAAATGTTACACATTCTTGCCCGTTATCTCTGTTTTTGGTAAAAGTTAAACCGAGGTTTTATCCAACGGTATTATAGACACGGATGCTAAATCACTCGGTTGTGTTTCGCTGATTAAAACTTATTAAAAAATGATAAAAAATGTACTGTGTAACTGTTAAACCTAAACGAATGTTACAGTCACACGTTTGACATTAATGAGTTCACACACTGCTGATGAAGCCCGTCACCTTCACGCCGCTCTCTCTCTGTGTGTTGTATCGGTGGTGATTAGAGCTTGTGTCCTCTGGCAACAGGCCCGTGCTGCACACAGGAAGTGGTTTGTTTTTATTTTGAGACGGATAAAGTGCCAGTGTAATGGTAAATTCAATTTCTCTGACTCTGAGCTAAAACTGCCCATCATACCTATACCTGCCCATACTGAATACAACGTCCTTTGTGAATAGTGTATTGTATATTGTGTATTTTTGTCTAGCCTGAACTGACACCTTCCTACAACAGAGAGTCGGCTCCCCGATACCTCCAGTAGACAAAGAGGTGTGAGAACTCCGCCTTGACTGGCAGACTCTTTGTCTATTGGAGGAATGCTCACTTTGCTCGGGCTTTTTCACCAGCTAGGATCACTACTGTGAAGATTGACCTATTCCATGCAACGAAAATAAAAACTTAAAGGTGAAGTAAGTGGTTTATAGTGACATCTAGAGGAGAGGCTGAAATTTACAACAACGAACTGCTGGGACCTCCGCTACAAGTAAAGCGACGCTTGATTTGTTCTTTCGCGTTTGTCCTTACAGGCAGAAACATGGCGTCTCGCTGCTAACAGTGGCTATGCAACCGCGGTCCGCGACCATGTTATTTTAGATGAATTTTTGAAACACTATGAAAATGATAGAAAAACTGTTATACAGCGACTATAATATGTATAAAAAAAGTGGATTTTGGGTCATATAAACCCATAAATACTACGCAGTGTCCCTTTAAGTTCTCTATTTCATTCAGCAGCAGATGAAGACGCGGCAAACGGGTTGGAATAGGACTGAAAATGCAAAGAAGTTCCCACAAAACATTTATTATCCTTCCATCTTCTACCGCTGTATCCTCCACACGAGGGTCGCGGGAGGGTTGTTTGACGTAACAAAGTTACAGATAAAGTTTCTTCAAAACGACCAAACTAACATCCGCACCAAAAGTTACACAATGCAGCTTTAAGTTTGAAGAAAGTAAACGTCGTGCACATGCAACAAGAAGAGTTCACTGAGCGACTGATGAACGACTAACCGGATTATTGTGTCGTCGTTTTTTCTACAGCGGGAGTTCACGAGGATCAGTCGGCAACAAGGAAGCTTAAGGTTTCCCCTTAAACCTTGGATTGGAATTAGTGGAGTTGTTGAGAGAGAGTCAAGTGAGAGAACTCCATTTGAATTTCATCATATTACAAACTCTGTGCCAAAAAAGAAAAACGGCAAGCTGGAGAGCTGCCAAGTGCAGTGTAAGAGTTCTCCTGCTGAGTTTGTCAGAAGACGTGTGAGGAGGCTCTACACTACAGTTTTTTATCATTTATGTTAATATACATGTAGAAAACACAACGTTTTATTTATAATAAACGCAAGACTTTTACTTGTTGTGGACCAGTTTTAATCTCTGCACTGTCTCCAGGTGAGGAGGAGACGGCGGGAGTCATAACACCTCATCTCATAAAAGGATTCCATACAGTGAATCATTTTCATTTTCAATTTTCAAGGAGTTATAAAACTTTAATATACACGCCAGTGTGCCACAGTAGCACTTCAGTGATCCCAGGAAACTGAGGAAAAAAAAAAAAAAAAAAAAGAGATCATGTGAAGTGCCCACAGCAGCAGGAGTGACTCATGATGAGTCTGATGAGCTGGAGGCTTTGAAGGAGGCTGAGGGAGACCAGGAACATTATGGGATGAGCCATATGTCCTTGCTCAGAGATCATTTTACGGCTCCCTGATGTTCTTCCATTTGCAATTCACACCCTTCATATTGCTCATGTATAGCGTGGCGCTGATGCTGTGTTGTTGAGTGGTAAACATGGTGTCAACTAAGTTTCAAATACCCAACAAAACAAGTAAATAAATAAATAAATACAATATTTCGATGTGTTATAGTTATTATTACTTCAACTCAGTGCTAGAAACTTGTCAGAATGTCTTCCCAAAATATTGATCTTTAACATTTAGACATATGAGAGTCAACAGTGTCACATTGTTATCCAGACCAGGTCGTTTTATTGATTTAAAAGTAAAAAAGGACCATCAACATGTTAATATGTCAAGTTAGCAACTGTGTTTAGCGATCGTAGACGTGACAGTTTGTTATTTCCGGTTTAACAGGAAGTTTATTTTGAAAGTCTGTACCTGTGTTTTCGATGCAACTTAACAGCGGAAAAATACGAAGAAAACGGGATCAACGCCGGTGACAAAGTTCCATACAAAGTTCAGAGGAGGATAAATATGATAAAGATTGAGAGATAACGCATTTATAACAGTTTAAAGAATATTAGCCTCAGTCAAGTGTGGCAACAAGGTAAATATTGGTTTATGTCTGTTATTTAATGGCTAGCTATGTGAACGTTGGTGTCTGCTAGCTTACTCTGTGATGATTATTTGCCACGGAAATGCTAATGTTGTGTTTGCTAATGTCTAATTTTTTGTCTAGCTCTGACCAACAACGTCTAGCTCTGACGTTGTTGGACTTTCAAGATCAATTCAACTTTTGAATGGCTCCCACCCACCCATATGTGTATGTTATTATAGGAATGAATAATAACATAAGAGATGTAGGGAGGATGGTGGCTCCTGATTATTGTTGGACAACATTCTGTTATATTTTGTTGGCTTTTAGTCTTCTTCTGTTCTTTGTGTGGTGTTTTATTTTGTAGTATTTCCTTGTGTGTACCTTGTTACTTCCTGTCATGTGTTTCCTTTTGATTGTGTGCACCATCCTGTGTTTGTCAGTTTATTTTGTTGCCGCTGTGTGTACTTTTTTTAAAATTTGACACTTTTTTGTGACATTTTCCAATCTCCATTTGGATCCTCAGTTTTTTTGTAAAAATTTAAGACATGACAGGTGACTTAACAATCTATCTATTAATGTTCTGTCAGCAGAATGTATTACAAATGTTCCTTCCAGGCTACAAATCCTACAGTATATTCATGAAATTCGGTCCCTATCTTCTACTGCATTGCTTTGATCAACAATGAATGCATCAAATATTCATCTAGTTCAGGACAGGCATGCATTTTCCTTTTTCTAATCTTTCCACGTTTTTTAAAAAATATCTGACATTTTCTTCAACTTCTCTAATTTCTCCCATAGGAAATGGACGAAGACAGCAGATCGACGGCCAACTTTTCTCTCCTGGGAAATGAACAGAAAGTGCAGATCAATGGTAATGACGTGAGTAGTCATCATGGAATGTATATTGACGTTGCGTATTGCAGAGAATGTCAATCATATCACAACCGGTATTGGGGTAGTTTGATTTTAATTTCCATAATATGTATGAGCAATCATAAATAATTAAAATGAGTATTTACTAATTTATTTATACTGTGATATTGGTTGGATGTTTTGACCCTTGCGGATACAAAATAAATTACCACACTGACCAAACCTGTCCCTTCAGAGAAGTATATTCAGGTTCAGGTTAAAAGAGCAGGTTTAAGTTATGGATACCTTTGCCACTCAGGCTTTTATGGCACATAGAGTATTCGCTGCAAGTTTTCTTTGTATGAAGTATTCACATATTTTATCACGTGTGTGTCACAAAAGCTCACACTGAACTTGGTGCAAACTCTCTGTTATTCTTGTCTGGTGTGTGTGTATATATATATAGACAATAATTAACTGGAATTCCTTTGTTTGTTTCTTCTGTCTGGACTCGGCTGAACACTCTTTGCATGCTAATCAAGCGAGTCGTGGCCACCTTACACGCGGTAAACAGCTACTGCAAATAGATCTAGCACATAGAATGTTTAAAACAATAAATGCTTATGGGTAATGTCTTCATTTTAATAGTCTTCTGAAACACCTGAAAACTTTTGAGAAGATCTTTATAGGCAGAGTTTTGCACTGGGTAATAAAATAAAAGTACTGCATTGAAGAGTGTGTAGATAATAGGTGTATCTGGAGTGTGTCGGTACATTATGTGCTGGCATTCATTTTAGCAAAATCACTCTAAATCCCCAGTCAACTTTGATATAAGCTCATCTGCCTTTTACATAACAAACACTGCTGCTGCTGCTGCTATCATGCTGTGAACCACATTAATTGCTTTTCACTTTGCCGTGTTTGTCGGCACCGGCAGGCAGGAGTGGCTCCGTGTTGAAGTCACTTTGCAGTTTTTTGGTTTTTTTTGCATAACAACACTGTGTTCACCGCCGCAGGGAAACAGGCGGCAGGAACACAGTGAGTGCTAGAAAATACTGAAGACTTTTCACTGATATTAACTTTTAGGTTTTTGGCAGGTTTGTTTGGAAATGTATGCACACACAGGGCTGCAAAGGTATTCATTGTTTTATATCCATTGTTAGAATACCTGGAAAAATGTGTTAACCATAACCAGTTAATGCCTAAATCTTACCCCACACTACAGGATTTCTGTCCCAATCTGGTCCTTCCTACAATTGTCGAAGCCTCCTCTGATTTTAGGCTGATTTGAACAGATTATCTGGCCAAATTATCTTGTAGTTTGAGGGATTAATAAACTTCATTGGACACGTCAGATTGAGCAGAACCCCATGATAACCAATGAGCGCGGAAACGGTTGTTGTGTACTTCAGTTTAGAACCGTAGCTTTGTACAAACCCTGCTGATTCTGTCTTGACTTCATTCACATTAAGTATCCACTGCTTGTTGCATTTCTCTGCATCAAAACATCGCAAACATTGCTTGCAAACATATATTAGCAGCTACCTCGCTGGCAGCTGTGCCTCAGCTACACACTGTGTTTAAAAGACTGTGAGGTCGTGGGCCATGTTTTTCATTATAACATGATATTAAGTGGGGGGCTGCATGTAATCGATTGGGGGGCCACCAGTTTGAGACCCATAGTTTATATTCTGAAGTCACGTTCAATCACGTGTGAGTTTCTGTGAGATCCCAAATCTCTGGAATCTCCTCCTTGAAATCGTTTGACGAAACACCAAGGATTAAAACGTTGAAAATCGGTTACAAATTGCGTTGTGTCTGTGGTCTCTCACGTTTTTTTAAAATCAGTCAGATCAAGTCAGATTTGAAAATCCTCTCTGACTCTGACTGAACCACAATTCAAATCTTGGCCAGGTTTTGGTCTCTGTGAGGACATGTAGTCCTGACAAGGTCGGTCTTTATGCCATTTAAACGCACACACACACTCTCTCAGAGCCATAATTGACAAACAAAAAAAAGACAGAGGATGGATGGATGATACTTGCTTACTTGATGAAACAACAAACAAATTCTGAGTTGATGAGACAGCTGAACAAACACTAATGTCGGCACCACACCACGCGCCGCCATAAACGTCTTCATTTTAACTTTCCACATCCATCACGTGTTCAGCCTCTCCACTTTCAAGTTACTTTATGTGCACCGGGCGGCTCGACTAATGAACAGGCGACTGCCTCAAGACAGTGGAGTTCTGCCTCATCACACTGGGACCAAAAAAAAGGAGGAGAAGGGGAAAAATCACCTAAAAGGACTGCAGTGTGTGTGATGTAGCTCAAGGACATAATAAGGTAGATCAAAGAGAAAAAAAAGTGTGCACATTTACATACACATAGGTTCTACATAAGCATATATAGGTGAAGCTCTTTCTTTTAGTGCAGCCTAATGAAAATGTTTAATTCAGAAAAGCCTTTGAAGGTGAAAGCATTTATTCTAATGTTGCCATGGAGAGTTTCAAACTGTGCCCAATCAATAAATAAAAGGAACGCCGAGTTATGACACTAAAGTAAACTCAAAATATCTAATGATTCCCGAGACAATTTCTTGAGTTCATTTGTTAAACCTCGGAGGGCGCATGAGACAATATAAAAATATGTGAGGGGGAAGTGTGTGAGGAACAGGTCATGGCAACGCGCACGTTAGCTTTGTGCTCACCAAATATGGTTATTTGTAAAATTTTAATCCTTCATTTTGAATTTCATTGTGCTGCTGGCGTCGTACATTTATTTAATCATCTCGTTTTTATGCCTTTGGCGTTTTTAAACGCACCTCTGGGTTTGTGACAAAAAGCAATTTTCTTTTGCTACACAAGGACAATAAGGCGCCTGAATCTCGAACGTGTCCTTTCGACTGTGGATACGATCTCAAGTGCCACCGTGAGTCATGTGTGACGTCGGCGGGGGCTGACGATACGACACCTGACAAAAATCAGCTTTATATTCAATACAAAAATCGGCAACAAATCGATGATGATCAGCTCTTTTTACCTTGATCTTCAATGTCCAGGTTCTTGATCATCCACTGTACAATATCAGAACCTGAAATGAGAGGAAACACATGCGTATGAATCACTGGCATAAACGGTGCATTCGCAGTGCGAGTGAGACATTTTTGTGCACATAATAATATGTGACACTTAATTCTGCCCACCAACCCCACACATCATCACAATGCATACTCTCACCTTGCACCAAGTGGGTGGGTAATGGGCCATCCATTACCAAATATTATTTTCTGACATCCTCTCTAAGCCAGCTGTCTTTGGCTGTGCTCCATTAATGTGAATGACCGGAGAGGCACAAAGGAATAATGAAGCGACTGTTGTGTTCGTTAACGTCACAGCACGGACGGTTGCAGTTCTTTCATTTGTTAAGTCTATTATTTAGTGCATATACTGCAGTATATAAGAAATGCACGTAGCCTAGCCTTGTGATTTGAGCTGCTACTTCTCACTTGATTGATAACATTTCCCTGAGGCGTTAATGGTCTCAGTCAGGTTTGTAAATGATGTTCCCATTTAGAAGCAAATAGACGATAAAGTGCATGCCACATCTCAGTGGACAACATGGGACTGACAGCTACCGTTGTCCAATAGCTGCCTAGTTTTGGTCGGTCTCAAGGCTTCAAAATAAAAATATATATATATTCTTATATGTAGATGTTGTTTAATGGTTTGATGTCACAAACTGAAAAAATAAGATGTGAACAAGTCAGAAACCACGCTGAAAACAAGGCGGGACACAAGATATGTTCTCTGGTCACGCTGTGTGATCTTCAGCCATTCTTGAAGTTGCTGTGTACACTTGGTGATGTCTGTGAGCCAGGCCTGAGGTCCACGGTCTTCCCCCTTCTTCTCTTGTGTGGATGTGAATGAGCAGTTTTTCCAGGTCATTGTGAAGAACGGCATGGTCAAAGAAGGTCTTCTTTCTTCTGGCTATCTGCTCACGGAGCATCATCTTGGTGTCGAGTTTCTCTACCAGACTAGATCGTCCTTCTCTGGTTTGGTCATTGACTCGCATCCATATGGTGTAATAGCAAATGGTTGGTACTTTGGTTGGCTTTGGTCTTCCAGATGGTGATCATTCTTTGGATGCCGCTCTTGGCCATGGCCAGCCTTTGGGTGAACTCTTGTTTGAAGCTGCCTTTGATACTAACCCTTCTGAAACCATCCTGTCCTAACTTCTTCTTCTTCTTTTCCTTTCGGCTGCTCCTTTCAGGGGTTGCCACAGCGAATCAACCTCCACCTCCAACACCAACTAACTTCATGTCCTCTTTCACTACATCCATGTATCTTCTCTTCCTCCCGACCTCCTGCCAGACAGTTCCAACCCCAGCATCCTTCTACCAATATATTCACTATCCCTCCTCTGTACATCACCATCTCATTCTGACCTTATCTCCAAAACATCTAACATGCTGTTCCTCTGATTAACTCATTACTGATCCTATCCATCTTCATCACTCCCAAAGAGAACCTCAAACTCATCCTGTCCTAACTTCTCATTTGTGATATCTAGAAAATTCTAAAACTACGGATTGACGATCTGTCCAGGGTGTGACCCCACCTTTCGCCCTAGTTTCTCCGTACCTTAATTCCTAAAGGGTTGAATAACTGCCAGATATCGGAAGTGAAAGTTATCTTGGAAAAAGGAGGCAGAAGCAAGCACTCATTCAACATTTTTTTTGATAATTCTACAGCCATGAATTCAAAATAAATCTTGATGAGGCCTGATTATCATGACGGTCATAAGAGGGCTAATCACTGAGCCCAGATATATACGTAAATTCCTGCACTTCCTCAAGTACGTCTCCTTCCACAATTGTAATCCGGGCAAATGGTTGGCAATGTCAGAATTCATCAAAGTGTGTTATTGTGCACAAATACAAGAAGGCGTTTACCTTTCCTGCATTTGACACAAAACATTTTAAACAACTATTGCATCCGAGAATGTAACTCAATCATTTTCACATCTCAGGATAAAAACAACAGTATTCTCTGCCCCCCCCCCCCCCCCCCCATGGGCATTTTCACACCCTGCGACATGTGACTTTAGCACTTTGGCTAAATATAAAAAAAAAGAAGTTCCAAGCTATTATTGCTGTCTGTCATACTGACAGGTGAAGGTGTGCTGAGGAGACGAGAGACACACAAGAGGCGGTAAAAAAAAAAAGGTGTCAAATGGAAAATATGAGGGAATTCATGCGTTGAGACAGTCAGTTCCAGACGCTCCTTTTCTCTTTCTCTCCATCCATCTTTCTTCCTGTTTGTGTTGTGTCTCTCCATTCCTCCGTCACAGTTGGTTTTCAGAGCCTCCACAGTCGGATGACATTTCCCGTGGATTAACATTATTTATGCAGCTCCATCCTTACGTTGTCAAAGTCGACCCATTTTTTTAAAGACGACGCTTAAATGAGATGTGTGAGGTAAACGTGTAACAAGGCTGCTTTTCACAGCTGAGGGTGCACACGTGTGTGTGTGCATAATAATGTCACAATGATGTAAAACGGTCAATAAACAATAGCATCAAACATAATGATCCCATTCACGGCAAATGACTGGAGCAAATGCCAGGACACAGCAAAGGGCAACACGCGCGATAGAATCAAACACTTTAAAGTAGAGATGACGCAAAAATGTGTGACATTTAAATATATATATGTCATAAAAGCTGTAAAAAGGTTAATCCATTCAAGGACACACACCATCCGATGTAACAGTATGTGTTCAGTAGCCTGTGTGTCGCCTCAGGAGTTAGTGTAGATGAAAAGATCTGAAGATGAAAAAATAGAGAGTATTTTAACCCTTTAACACCAAGCGTATGCACAGATGACACGTTTGCACAAGTGCATTTTGCATTACTTTAGTTACACGATGGTTTGTACTATTGGAAAAATTTGCACTTCAGTATTTGCACAGTAATTATACACACTAAGAAATCGAAAGTAGGAGACTGTACCTAAAAAGGTACAAATGCTTTGTCGCTCCAGTTGTACCCTATCAGGGTACAAGCACTGTACCTTTAAAATTTGTACCTGCTTGTTTGTACCTCTAAAGATACATTTCTGAACCCCTAGTGACAAAAATGTACCTGCACACACCGAGGAAGGTACAGTGCTTGTACCCTGATAGGGTACAACTGGAGCGACAGCAAAAGGTACAGTCTCGTACTTTGATTTCTTAGTGTGTACTCGCGCTGTTGCAGGAAGCGGGCGAATCAGCGTTCATGTACAACTACAATTGTTTAAATACTATTTTATCATGCAGTAAATTGTAAATAATTGCCAGATATTGAAAGTTTTTCTTGAAAAATGGGCAAAAGCACTTAGTTACAGGACATTTTCTGGACCTTTTATGGTTAAAATAAGCAACAACAAAGTCCAGATGGACATTGTGAGTCTTAAAGGGTTGAATTTGGGTTTTCTTTCAAAAGTGAACGATTAACACCTCAGACTCATCATCGGACATTGTGTATTACTGCACTTTCTTTGTGAAATAATTCAGATTTGACCCCCGACTCATCGAGCAAGAGCAATAATGAATGAATAAATGTTTGAAAAATTTGGGTCACGACTTAATGACTCGAGATAAATGCGGGCCCTGAGGCCGGATCATTTAGGAAAAGCAATGGTGTCGCTCACTTAGCGACACAGTAACGATATACAACAATGAACTTTAGTGAACTATAACTTTAGGCATTGACAGCAAGTATTTAAGAATACTTATAATTGAATAACTTGGCTCACCAGTGAAAGCACGAATGAAACACATTTAGTTAGCGAGTCACAACAAAGAGGTGACTGAGTGGTAAGTAAGTACAGCTTTATTTAAACAACCATGATTACAATTTACTCCGATCACTTTAATTGTTTTAACAAATAAGGGGAATTAGAATGAACAGGAATTGAATGAATGTTGAAGTAGCCTGTTAAAAATGAAAAAAAAAAAAAAGAAACGAACAGATTGTGCAGCTCTGATAGTGCGAGGCGGAGGCTGTTTTCAAAGTTATTGCAAAAGCAGCATCACCCTTAGATTTTAGGAGAGTTTAGGGAACGGTGAGGGGGAGATAATCTAACGAGTAAGTGAGGAAAACAGCGTGCTTTCATGAAAGTTGTCGTTCTGTGTGATACTGAGGGGGGAGGGGGACACAACGTGTACAGCTATAAGACTGTGTCCTTGTCGCATCCTTATAGGGCAGTCGTGTGTTCGTGGGCGGAATCCAGTCGTCACTTAATGATGACGGATATCCTGATCCACTTACGTCGCACATTGACTCACGAGCTGCGTCTCAAACCAAGGACCGGATCTGGATGAGGAGGACATGGAATGTCGAGAAATGAGACGCTCAAGCTCGCGCAACTCACAGTCATGTCAACAATTCTCCTCCTCCTCCTTCTCCTAATCAATCCCGACAGGCCGTCTACGGAGAGGTTAAGTGCTGCCCTCCACAGTTCAGAGTCCTGATTTCACTCTCCGAATCAAACAAAACATCCTTAAAATATCTCAAATATTTAATTTGTCAGTGTAGTTGTAGATTTGACGTTTTTTTAACGGAGCCTCATTTATTTATTTTTTAAATATTTAATGTAATACTGAGGGAAACAGTGATGCATCAATGCAGACGCCAGCGTGTGATGCATCTCAGGCTGAGACACAAACATGGACAAATAAGATAATTCCCCTTAAGTCTCTTCACTCCTTTCAACAAATGTTGCTAACTTGGACTAATATGATTTACAAGCAACACTTATCTCTGCACAGATTTCCGATTTGGAACAACAGATATCATTTGTAAAACACTAAATAAAGCGTTATTTATACAACAGTATGAACATCATGTATGGAGGTCAACAAACTCAGGTTTCACCAGGGTAAATATACATAGTTTAATCTTGTCTTCTTGCAGATTTTTAATCCACAAATGTAGATTCTTCACAACTAATTCCAGTTTAAATAAAACAAAGAATTATTTGAAATTACTTGGTTCGACTCGGTCATTATTAAATGATAAAAAGCTTCAAAATTATGTCTTATTTTATCATAATTATGTCTTTTTATATTGCTATTATTTTAGAGTTTATTTTAGTCATTCTTTTAATGTTGCATTATTGTAATAAAGGGTTTTTATGGCAGTTGTCACACCATCTGAAAGGTGCACGCAAGGAATTCTGGGATATGTTCGTCCACTTATTATCAGCCACATTGGAAGTAGCCGACGTTTCATGTGACAACTTCCTGACAACAAATGCACACTCTTGAGGATCCAGGCTCAGGAATTGAGACACAGCTCACACTTGAAAGAAGCTGAGCGTCACATTATTTTGACACAAATCCTTGAAGGTTTCTGGCTTCATGACTGTTTTTTTCTTTTTTCTTTTTTTTTTGTAGACATGCAGAAAAGGTGTGTGTGTGTGTGTGTGTGTACTAACTGTACAGAGTACAACTGCGAAGCAGAGCCACAAACAAACACAAGCCATCTGTTGCAGCCTTGTCATCCTCCTGATCCCTGAGCTGTTTGGTAACAGTCCTGATGTGTGTGTGTGTGTGTGTGTGTGTGTGTGTGTGTGTGTGTGTGTGTGTGTGTGTGTGTGTGTGTGTGTGTGTGTGTGTGCGTGTGCGTGTGCTACATCAGAGGGAGAAAAGACAAGAGTGGGATCTGAGCTAATGTTGCTTGGCCAGGTGTAAAATCACTGATCAATACAAGGCTGCGACGGAACAGAGGGAAGGGAACAAAAGAGGGAGAGAGAGAGAGAATGGTGCATTAGCTGTTGTTTATATGCCTGAAGCGTTTGGTGTTCTTTTCTGGTTGTGACGTGACGAGCGTTGTCGACTTCTGACGCCACATTTGTACGCAGGAAAAACACCAAAGATCGAAGATTCGATTCCGATTCTTTGGGTCACGATTTGATTCAAAATCGATTCAAAATTGACACAATGCATAGTGTGTTAAGGCAAATTATGGCATCAAAACAATACAGTTTGTATAAGATAATGTGATTTTTACATAAACTGATTCCAATGATGTCATCACACAAAGGCAAACGTAAGACAATGTTAACATTTGTTCATTCAAAACAAATAAACTACCAAAAAATAACTTGCTTAAATAAAGCTAGCTTAGACTAGCTGCCCTTTTCTCTCAGAAGTTACAAAAATAAACTGTACACAAATAACACAAACTGGTGTTTTGTGTGGTTTTACAAAATAGAAACTTAAAAAAAAAAAAAACAGGATTTTTGAAGTTTATGAATCGATTCAGAAATGTGGATGATTAGAATCGCGATTGCATGCTTCACTATAGACAAACTGTAAAAATGTAAATAGGAATCAGCTACAGCATTTTAGCACAAATGTGTTGGGAACAGCTTCATACGTTCATAAAATGACTGTATCGGACTAATATTGGTATCAGTAGATAGTCAATAAGTGGTTTAGTCCCAGCCCTTTTTATTAGTAGGAGTTTGCCATATTTATGTGTACAGTAGCTTTGCAATAAAGTCTACACTGTAAAACCCCAATAAACAACAAAAACTTGTTGGTTAAAACCTTTTATTTTTTAATTTAAGGTTTAATATTATTTTATGCAAATGTAAAATGGCAATGCTGGGTCTATTTAGAATCATAATTTCCGTATTTGTACTCGCACTCATTAGTCATGTAGAAGCTTAGAAAGCCTCACAACAGTGAGTATAATGAATAATAATAATCATACAACAGTGATGTTTTCTTAGAATTTATTTGTTAAATTAAAAAAAAATACGGATAAGCACTTGATTACAAAACTCAAGTGTTCAGTCATCGTGTGAAAAAGCCTTTCTTTCTTCAGTTGTCGTCTGCTTTAGCCTTCAGATTAGACAGAGTGAGAGACCCCGTTGTGTTTGCTCAGATCACCTGATGAACGGTGTCTTCTGTGCAGTCGATGGACTCATTGATGTCAACGCCTGCATCACCGGTGACATCTGGGGCAGATCAAAATCCTTTATTCAACCAGCGAAAGCAATCATGGAGCACGATCTGTTTATTCGGTCGGCTTGGTTTGGCTGATGCTGTGTGTCCACATAATCATCATCGTCATCATCATCATCATCTGGGCATTAAAGGGGTTTTTGTTTCTCTTTGTTGACGTCACAGACGTCTTCATTCACCTTCTCAAATCAGTGTCACATCAGCCTTTTCTGTCCTGAAATGGAAAGAATAGCTGATGCAAATGAATGCTAATCCTGTCCATTCTACTCTAAGGTCACACAACACATTATTTTACTCTCTATTTCACCAAAAACACTTTAATCCCTGCGGTGAAGTGTGTTCATACCTGTCTCTGTCTCAGAATATACTGTATATCTTTATACCTTTATATGAAATAGATGCAATCTCAGATGCTGCACAGCAGGAATGTATTCATTATTCAACCATTCATATCTGGTGTCAACTGAGAATGATGCTTTAACTTGAGTAAATAATCAAAGGCATTACATTTCTATGTGGCTATGTGCACATTAGCACGCTGAAGTGAGTCATACAGTTTTTATTTTTGTTAGATCTGACTTTTCAGAACTGTCATTGCCAATTTCAATTTTTAAATTAAATCAGTGTCACCTCAGTATGTGGTCCTTGATCAGATATATACAGTATATATACACTAGTATATATATTGGTATATACACTCTTAGAAATAAGGGTTCCAAAAGGGTCCTTCTGAGGTTCTTCTTCGGGAAAGGGTTTTTTAAGGGTTCTTGGTAATACTAATGGTTCCAGTAAGAACCTTTTTGATCCAGAGGACCCTTTAAAACCCCTTTCCTGAATGAAGGGTTTTAAAAGGGTTCTTGGTGGAACCCTCCAGAAGGGTTCCATGTGGACCTACCTACCTGGAGTCAAAAAAGATTCTCCTATGAGGACAAGCCGAAGAACCTTATATGGTTCAACTTAGCACTTTTATTTCTAAGAGTGTAGTTAAGAACATGAATCATCTAATCTGTAATGAATCTTATTTGAATCAGATACAAACAATGCAGTTGTTAATCTGAAATGACCTCAGATTTGTATTTTTGGTCTACAGTGCAAGTGCAATGCCCCAACAGTATGTAATGTGATATACAGTACATCATACATGCCATAATGAAGCCATAACAACCTCAAACTCTAGTTTAATTAACACACTCATACATAATAACTGTGTTCTACATGTACATAATGTTCTGGAAATTCTGTTAATCATGAAGAAAAACTTACTTGAATGTTGATAAAATTCCAGTCCAGTAAAACAAGGCGATGCGCTTCAAGGAAAGTCCGTGGGTTGTTGAGAGCCAGATTGAATCGCTAAATGCTAATATAATGAAACCCAATGATGTGAGGTTTAAAAACAAAAAAGAAAAATATGGTATTTATGGAAAGGTAACTTGTGACCAAAGGGTTGTTGGGTTTGAGCTCCGCAAGGTCATGGGCTGAGGTAACTCCCTGAGGAAGGTTACCCAACCCCCTGATGCTCTTTGTTTATTGCAGTGTTTCCCAACACTGGTCCTCAGGGAACACTGCCCTGCATGTTTTAGATGTTGCCCTGCTCCAACACATCTGATTCAGCTCATTATCAGGCTTCTGCAGAGCTTGATGATGAGCTGACCATTTGAATCTGCATGGGAAAATGCAGGGCAGTGTTCCCTGAGGACCAGGGTTGGGAAACACTAGTTTAGTGGACACTCTAAATTAACCCCCAGCCATGACGGCTACGTCCAGTGTACTCCTAGTCCCTGTCACACACCTGGATTAATGCAATAGTTGTGTCAAGAAACAGTGTACAGTGTAAAAAATGATGTATCCGAATCATCCACTGTGGAAACCTCGAGACAGAGAGAAGCCGAAAAGCCTTACAGTGTTAAAGCTCTGACTTTAGTTGGCTGATATAGACTTGTACTACACTGTGCGCCGGTGTTTATTCATATTTAATATACAGTCAGGCCTTTTAGCTTTTAAATGCATCGTCTCTTATAGGATATCACTCCGGCATTAGAGTCTTATCCACAGCGAATCCAATAATATCTTCTGTAATACAAGCTAGACAACGCTCTAAATACTAGTGTTTACTAGTTTAAGTGGAGGAAGGAAATAGAAGAGAGGAGAGATCTTACCTGAAAATACACTGGGGATCTTGGTTAGAAAACTTTTCACCGTTCGGATGGGGATGCCATTTTTCTCCTCTTGCATGCGTGCTATTACCTCCTCCATCTGGACAACACAAGGAAGGAATGAAGAGAGAATGAGAGCGTTTTCATGAACTTCAGATACAAACAGGTTTGTGTGAGGTTGCAGGGAAAGTGAAGCAAGTACATTTTGTAACTACCGATCACACGGCTGTCAGGGTTTTTTTTTGTTTCTCCCCCTCTCTTTTGACAAATCTTTTAAATGCGTCAGAGTGTTGTGTCATTTGTCACAGGAAAACTGCCCGTGAGCTGCACTTACTGCCGTCTGAAATAGTTATTGGGTTCTGGAAGTCTTCCAATGAATTTTCTCTAGTTATTATCCATCACAATGTTTTTGTGTCCGTGCATTCAGAATGCACAGAGTGGAGGACAGAAACGCACCGTGTCAATCAGAGGACAGTGGAAAAAAAAAAGTTGGTGTGTTTGGCTACAGATTTTGAACCCAAAGCTGCACTGAAACGGTCAAACAGACACACACATTCACAAGCGTCACTGGGACTGAAAATGCACTGGGAGGCGTCTCCAGGGGTCTGTCAGGGCAACACGAGGAAGCCACGTTTCCAAGAACACACAGAAGGCGGCAAAGCAGAGAGAGGGAGAGAGAGAGTAGAGCATGGCCCAGATCTAATTCCTCCCTCAGAGTAAAAATATACACATGGAAAATATGTATACATAGTCTAATTGCCTGGCAACATAATGTATGTGTAATGTAATTCCCTCAACAGCTGTCTGTTTTTAACAGAAGAGTTGCCACGAGTGTGAGGTCTTGGTTCTGAATCAAAGTTGTTGTTTTATTTACAGCGTAAAAAATCATAAAACGGATGGGTGACTCTTGATTTACAAGAAAGTATTCTAGACCTTGTTTAATTACCAACAGGCTCCGATTGGATGATACCAGCTGTCAATCACGCCATACTTTATAACCTACTTTCCTCGGAATGGGAAAATAATCGGCAAAGAAAGAGCTGGAACCATTAACTCAGTGTTTCCCAATCCTGGTCCTCCATGTTTTAGAGGTCACCTGATTCTAATGGTCAGCTGTTAAATGACTTATCATTTATTTGAATCAGGTGTGTTGTAGCATGGCGACGTCTTAAAAACACGCAGGACAGGGATCCCTGAGGACCAGGATTAGGAAACACTGCAATAACTCCTTGAGGATTTAGTTATTTTTGCAACCAGGGGAGTCGCCCCTGACTATGTACAGTATATTAACTTCCTATTTGACTCCAGAAACATGACGATTTTGAGTGGTTGAAACTGTGGTGGGACTGGAGAGGAAGGAACCTCAACCCTTGTAGAAGGACCGTTTTGGAACCCTTATTTCTAAGAGTGCAGGGACAAAAAAGGAAGACATGGAGAATCAACAGTGTGGAAAAAAAATCTCATTTCACATCACATCAACTTCAAATTTCTTTCTTACCAAAATTTAAATCACAAGAAATGCAGTCATAAAAACTCACTCCAGTATCAACGAACTCTGAATTTCAGACCTGACTGAACTCGAAACTTTGATATGCTATGATAATCACTTATGACGTTCATAATGAATGAATCTGTTTGCTATTTTGTTAATTAATCGATTCATGGTTGTTTTTTTAAAGAAAACTTTAAATCACAAAATGTGATTAAATGAACAATACTCACCAAATGTGTTTATTAAAGTTGCTGTTGTTCATTAATTAAGAAGCCACCGCAGCCCGACATCGTTCCCTTTTGTTTTCAGACAAATCTCAGTAAATGAATGCTGATTTCATTCATTCATCCCTGTTGAATCGCTTTTTTTTTTCTCTTTCGTATAACTCCACCCTACTCTTTGTTTTGAAGCCTGACTGTGCGAAGAGCAAACAAGGACAACAGCAACGGGGATCAATACTTCACACACTCTTTTCCTATCTCTGCAAACCCTCACCTCACCGCCTACGCGCGGTAAAATGCCACCAGCGTGAATATTCAGGATCTAAGGTCTCTTGAAGTCAGGTGGATTTTCTGGCTTCACGTTGTGAGGAAGAGAGAGAAGTTGTTTCCCACGAGAGAGAGGGAGAGAGCAACAGACTCCTTTACTCTGTCTTCATCTCTCTCTCTCTCTCCCTCTCTCTCTCTCTCTGTGTCCCTGACCCATCCATCCATCCATCCACCCACCCAGAGCTGTTTGACGGCATCTCTGCAGCCTCTTAACAGATAAGAGTGAGTGTTTTGGCTGCACAGTATGAATCATTGAATAATGACGGCACATGCAGGACTCGATACAAGGTGACTAACCAAAAAAAAAAAGCTCTGGATATATAAAGTGTAAATATACTGACTTTCTCCGAGCACCTTTAAGGCTGTCACCGGGGAGGACACTTAAGGCTGCGACGACGAGTAGATCTGACGCAACATTTGGAGAAAAAGGACATTTCAAACAGTTTGCGAATCAATAGCGGCCTCTTAGATTTCTTTTTAGCCGTTGTTAAGTGCACCATAAGTTGTCCTATTTGACGAGTGTGCCAGCTCTAAATGAGCCGGTCATTATAAAGCCTCCATTTCAAGCACATCACGAAGGAGGGAGCTTTTTAAAAAAAGAACTTCACTTTTTTTGGGTGGTAAATATTCGACGAAAACTCCAGCGAGACAGACAAAGCTGACAAAGATGTAAGGTGGAATTGTTGATTTGGTTCACACTAGTGTATTTCAGTGCTGGTGTGAAAAGGATAGTTTCATTTGCATTATGTGACACTTTGGATGAAGGTAAAGGAAGAAGTGTTAAAAGAAGCTTCAAAGCATTCAGTTAATAAGAGGAATATAGTCTGAAGGATGGTTGAAATTGAATATTAGCAACCTGGCATGGAGTTTGCATGTTCTCTGGTCTCCGGTGTCATCCAGATTTGGGGATTAAGCTAATTGGACACACTAAATTGACCGTATGTGTGAGTGTGAGGTCAAACCAGACTGACTTGGTGAATCGAACTGAACTTTTTGAATAACGTATTCTCCTCCTCGCCTGAGGTGGCGCTACATCAACAATTTCTGAAGGAGAAGACGAGACAAACGATGAACAACAAAACTCACTCATCTGTTGGTTAATGCAGAGCAACTTCTGTTTCCACCACATAAGAACAAAACATGGATCTGCATCAAATCCTCTCAGTCATGGGGTCTACCAAGAACCCTTGAAAAACCCTTTTTTCTGGAAAGAAAAAAGGGTTTTTCAAGGGTTCTTGGTAACACTAATGGTTCCAGTAAGAACCATTTTGATCCAGAGAACCCTTTAAAACCCCTTTCCTGAATAAAGGGAACCCTCCGAAAGGATTCCTTTATAAAAAAAGGTTCTACCTGGAGCCAAAAATGGTTCTCCTATGAGGACAAGCCGAAGAACCTTATATGGTTCTACTTAGCACTCAGCAAGAGTGTACCCACAATTGTGTTGTACCCACAATGCCCTGCGTTGTAGTCTGCTTCCTTTCATTGATTCACACCTCCCCAAATGAACTGGGACTTTCCGAGCAAACGGACTAGGGTTCGTTTAAGAAGAGCTGGATGGTTGTTTGTCTATATGTGTTCCTGTGATGGACTAGAGATCTGCCTTTTGCCCCATGTCAGCTGAGATTGGCACCAGTGACCCTCATGTGGAGGATAAAGCGGTAGAAGATGGATGGGAGTTGAAATATTATAACCATAATAATGTTGTGTGTGATTATGTCACTTCCAGGTATTGGCCAATCACAACACAGTCTGTATTCTGGGGGTGAGTCTGAAACATCACGGCTGACGAGAGCTTCAGTGAGGAGAGATTTCTATTGGCTTGTTTCCATCAATTGGGATGTTTTTGATCATAAAAACAAGTTAATGTATGTAAGTAGACCTCCATAACTCACATATATGTGCTCTATGAGAGCTTTAAAATGTAACTGGATTTTTATAGCCTGAGAATACGCCTTTAAAATATACTTCCTGCAGGGGCCTTGCCTCAGAGATGCCATTTTGTGCCACCATGTTTAATAGCGGGTTAAATGGACTTGCTTTTCATGTTTTGGAGTGGAAGCTTACTTTATGCAAATGAAGAAAAACAGCTCTGAGTGGAGGAAGAGGAGGAAGCAGCAGAGAGAGTTATGAATGGGTGAGTTTTTTGGGGAAAGAGAGCAAAGTAAGCCTCTGTCTGTTGCACTATGCAGTCCCACCATTAGATGTCACTAATGCATACACGGTGGACATTTTCAGTTAACATCTAGTGTTCAGTTTGACTTACATATCACATTTTTTTTCTATCATGGAAGCTCTCGCTTGTCAAGTTGACGAGTGCGATGCACGATGAGTTATTCCAGTTTATTCCAGTATGTCTATCTGTGTGTGTGAAGGTGCAAAAACACTCACTTCATGTGCTACTGAGGAAATTAAAATCTCTCCTCTCCTGCTTTGTCACTCAGCCCCACCCTTTTAGTGTGTGTGTGTGTGTGCGGCTTGTGCTGTGATGGGTGAGCGTGTCAGATATGTGAGGGGGGAGAACTGTTTTACCTCGACAATGTTATCGCAGGACAAGTGTGTGTCTCCTGCACAGATATCCATCCCCAGCTCGACATCGTATGTTACGGAAGAACACGCACAAACGCACACATGTAGACGCTCCATCAGTCACACGACGGCCAGAGCTTGTGACTGAATTCAGATAAATGGAGAGAGAGTGAGGGAGGGAGGGAGAGGGTGAGGGTGGGGGATATTATGCAAGCTCATGAACCAAGAAGGTGAGAATTAATATATTTTTGCATCATCCGAATAGGTGAGCAAACCAGCTCGAGTCTGGTTGCCTGAAGCGACGCGGGAGCAGCCTGAATAAAGCCCGTGGCTACACAGTGTGACAGCGCTGCAAGATAAAACAGTCTTTGCAGTTGGTTGATCTCGTTTTCCTCCTGAACTGCCGTTCTTGGCTCCACCACGAGTGTGTGACAGAACCTGTGGTGAAAAGTCTGTGGCGATAATATTTCACTTTTGCTTTTAATGCTCCAAAAAAAACAACAGCGGCGGTGAAAACACGACGAGAGTGCAGACACTTTTTAATAGGATCAATAAAATCAAATGACATTCCATCACCACAAGTGATTCACACGTCTCTCACAGGCAGCCTGGCATATTTGCATATGAAGCAAATCCAAAAACACAATGTTCTCCACGCCATGCTTTGGGGGATAAGAGCAGGACAGAAACAAACAGTTTGTCAAAGCATTGCACCTCAGTGCATTTTTAGATTTTTAATTACACACTTTTTTTTCCCCCTTTTTTTAACCTAATATTTTCTTTGATGAACAAGGTTCCCCGCCTGCTTAGACGACACATTCAAACCATGCCGTTCCTCTTCAGCAGTGACCTAGATTCAGGTGTAGAAGGTAGAAATCTGAACTCCAACAGAGTTCATCAACAGAACTTAAACTCTCTCTCAGGACACACACACACACACAAGTCTTTAATGCATGGGATGAAAGGCTTTTGTCTCCCAGCCCGATCAGGAAACATTAAATACATAAACACGTGAATGATGAATCCACACTTTTCAACTTCCATCACTCAGGAACAGAGGCCGACTCATTTGTCCTCAAACATGGAGCAGATGAGCTGACCAAAGGCATTCATAGTCTAATAGCCTTTGTTAAACAAGAGCACTTTGCACATGCATTATAAGTGCTCTTGTGCAGCCATCAAGCATTTGACAGGAAATCAATCATTTACATTATTGCCTGACTCGTCATTGTGCTTTGACTTTTTTTGAATAACATGAGAAACATGTTTTTATACGGTACGCGTCATATTTTTAAAGGTGCATTATGTAATAAATATAAAGCAACTGGCCATAACATCCTCCTAATATGTCACAGAGACTCAGGAATTGTGTTCATATAACAAACTGAACTCACCAACAACAACAGTACAGACAAAATATTTGCATTAAAAGAAATATTTTGCAGACTGCAAATCATGTTTATGTTTTGAAATCATGTTTTGGCATGTGGCGCCACCTACGGCCGTCTACCAATCATTGCAGTCAGTAGAGTCTCAGCTGCCGAGCAACCACGGGTTGCCAGTTTCGTCTGAGCTACAATGGTGGAGAAAACGAAACCTAACAGACCTTGGTATTTTGAATTTGAGTGTAGTCACTGTTTTTTGGCCACATTCTTACATGTGGCGCCTTTAAAGTGACCTGTTCTCTAGTATTTGCCTAAAAATTTTAATCAATAGACATATCACAATAAAATTAGTAGGTTTAAATGTAACTGGGGTGGGAATCACAGGGTACCTCACCATACGATACAATACGTGATAACCTATAATATCATGATTCTGTCAATCATACAGCGATACATCGCGATATCTGTCCGAACTGATGAAAACAAAGCGTTAACGAGACAAGTTAAAAGTGCAGGATTTCGCTATTTATTCACAACATAGAGACCAAAGCGCATAAAGTCTATGTATTGAACGTGGATGGAGCATCTCTTAACGCCCGTTCCCACCCCAAGTTTCCCTCATTCATTTGAGCAGCGCCACCGTGAGGAGACATGAAGTAGTGACACTAAGTGAGTAAAACTGGCAGGGACTGTTAATTTTAGAGCGACTTCATTTGTTAATTACAATATTAGTATTGTATAACATATAGATGCTTGCGTCACCAGTGCATGAACTACAGCTCAGTTTCAAAAGTAGCTAACAATTACTTTCACAATTGATTAAACTGTCGATTTACTTGTCACAGGTCAGAAAATCTTGAAAAATGTAGATCAGTGTTTCTCAAACCTGGCCGTGATGATCTCAATTGTTTTGTTTTGTCCACAAACCAAAAATGACTCAATTTGAATGATTTCTTTGTTTGATCAGAGCAAAGAAACCAGAAAATATTCACATTTAAGCAGCATACAGTTGCAGCACTAAGATAAAAGGGTGTCCTAGCACGTTGACCTGGATGACTGAATGCCGATTAAACACTTTCCAACTATTAAAATCCCCATTTAAACCTGGGATTAAACAGTTTTTTCTCCACCAGTGGAAATGTGGTAACACTGATTTCCACTACACGGTTTGAGACCACGGTTGGTGTAGTGGTTAGCACTCGAAGACCCAGGTTCCTGGGTTATAGCCCCGTTTGGAACAACTTCGAAACAAGGGCCTTTCTTCAAGGATTTTGCATGTTCTCCCCGTGTGTGCATGGGTTTCTCAGGGTTCTCTGGCTTCCTCCCACAGTCCAAAAACATGCGTTATGGGGATTAGGTGAATTAGTGACTCTAAATTGACCGTGGGAGTGTGAGTGAATGGTTGTTTGTCTCTACTCTATATGTGGCCCTGTGATGGACTGGCAAACTGTCCAGGGTGAACCCCGCCTATCACCCAATGTCAGCTGAGATAGGCACAGCGCCGCCCCAACCCCCCCGCGACCCTCTGGTGGAGGATAAAGTGGTAGATGATGGATGGTTTGAGACCGAAGTGGCAACCCATGTTTTTTGTGCTTAAATAAGTAAATAAGTAACAATGTGAAATTAAAACAATGGCAACATATGATCCATCCCGGAGACTGAGTTATGCAACGGCAGTTATGAAACAGGTTCGGCATGGTAAAGCAGCAGCGTTTGAATAATTAAACGCATTAAAACTCTCTTACAGCAGGGCCACGTTATTCTGTGAAATAATTCATCACGTAGGGTTAGGTGAAAGTAAAAGAATAGTCTTTGCGTCACAGTGCTGTGGGTGAAGTGCCTCTGCCTCACGGGCCGCTCGAGACGGCAGAGACGGAGCTTTTTAACACTTGTCTAAATTTACATAAACACAGGTTCACTGGGAGGCCGCACATCACATGCGGCACTTATCTATTAATGTGTACTGTATGTGATAATAAGACAAAGCGTATACAGTATACAGTGTTAATGTTATGCAATAGATTGTGCTCACATTTATTCTGACAATAACAGTAGATCTTTAATACAACCACAGTGGAGGTTTTCAGACCCATAATTTTAACATCCCGGTTCACTTTCCTCTTCCATCAATAATTAATCATAGTATTGGCTGCGGCCGATGCTCTGGAAATCCACAGCACCACACCACAGTTACACTTAACTACGACCGTACGATTAAATTTGAGGACAATATTGTTTGTGTAAACATTTTTTACTGTGCACTATACAAGAGCACGTACTGATTCGGCAGCTTTAAAAACACAGCGATAAACGGTGGCTCGACGGACCGACGAACTGCTGCTCGCCGACGCTGTTCCTCTGCCGGCTAAACACAGTTATTCAGACGTTTCGTCAAGCTTGCGTGTGCTCGCCACTGCAACACTTGGACATTCAGAGTGAAATCACACGGATAGGTGAAGTACAGAGAGAGAGGGGGGGGAGTTACAGAGCTCACGCTGACAAGGTTGTTGCACAGTTCCCATGAATCTTAAGTCTCTCTCTCCGCGAGGTTACCATACGTTTCCAAGTTACCACAGCAACGCGGTCCGCGACCACTATCACAAGGACATCTTTGGCGGCTCGCCCATTGCTCATTCATAAGAGAGAAAGAAAGAAGGTGGCTGTGGGGGGGGGGGGGGGGGGCTGCTCTGTGTGTGTGTGTGTCAGAGGGTGGAGAGCAGGAGCTCGTCTACACGAGATAGAAGGAAATAAAAAGGAAATGCATTTTTATTTCCTCTGCCCGATGATCCCATCGCGGACAATTTATCTTGTGCTAATTTTCTTAATTTATGCTGTGACTAAGCTCTATGATACACTGCAGTGGTATATTGGAGTACTGGTTTCATTGGACAGTGTTGTTTTGGTACCACATGGTTGGTGTCGTGCAGTAATAAGACTCTTTCTGCATGAAGTCTGTATGTATGTATGTTCTCGCCGGGTTCTCCAGTTTCCTACCACAGTCCAAAAATATGCAGATTTGGGGATTAGGTCAATTTGTCTCACATGTGGTCCTGCGATGGACTGGTGACTTGACCAGTGGCACCAGCCAGTGGCGGAGCTAGACTTTTATCTTTAGGGTGGCCATGGGGTGATCGAGGGTATTTCAGGAGGTTAGGGTTAGGGTCATTAGGCAACCACCGTAAAACTTACTTTAGAATGAAGATATCACTGTCCATCAAGGCTGTTCATTCTTCTTCTTCTTCTCGTAAGGTGGATTACAACTCTTTGTGCTACATAGCGCCAACTACTGTACAGGAGGATTCAAAATGCAACTCTTTTCGACAAAACCTGTTGTGCTGTGTCATGTCAATTTACTGGGGTGGCCAATCAGATTTCAGGGGGGTCCAATGCCATCCCTTCCTCCCCTCTAGCTCCGCCACTGGCACCAGCACCCCCCACAACCTTCATGTGGAAGATAATGTGGTAGAAGAAGAAGAACGGATGGAGCAGAGTTTGCTACAATTGAGGGCCAAAATCAACCACAGCTTTGCTAACTTTCTGCTCTCATTTAAAGGTCCATTGTATTAGAAACAGTGACATCTAATGGTGAGACTACAGATTGCAGTAATACTGTTGAGAGAGTACTCAACCCTGTCTTTTTCAAGTATGTCAGGTAACTATTGGCGTGTTTTCGTCATTGTACAGTTCAGTTTGGTACAGTACGATGCAGTTTGTGCAGTGTGTGCGCTGTGCCTGATGGCCGCGTCAGCGAGATACGTAGCGTGACGTTGTGATGGTATACCATACCATACCATTTATTTGATACCCCAATGGCAGGGTACCGGAAAAATGGATATATGGTTATTTTGGTTCCTTTTTCTCATGGAAATGCAAAAAAACATATAGCATACCACACCAAAGCGAACCATTCCACTCAGTGGAAACACGCCATAATCTGGTGGCCTTTGCGGCCTTTTCGTCTTCAGTGATTGGGATTATGTGGGCGGAGCTGTTCTTCATCTCCATAATAAGCATCTACTTCTAAACGACACTATGGTTGGTTTCATCCATTTGGGCAGTTGTAGAAACATGTCAATACAAGATGGATGGTCTCTGTAAACAAAATGATTTTTACTTAAAAGAGATTACGCACTTATACAAACATCCTTAGTAGATTTAATGTTATACTCAGTGGACATTTAATCTTCCAGTCAATCAATCAATCTTCCTGATTTATTTCTCTCCCCCCGCAGCCTTGTATTTCTTACTTCTCTTTCACGCTCTGCTCTGTTCCTCCGAGTGGCTGAAAGGTGAATGCACAGAGTTGGGATTGCACATGTTGGAGGGATGACAGTTCTGCTCTCACAGCAGGTCAGAATCACTGAAACATGATGAGCAGATGCCCAGGTGACAACACTGCCTGTAGAGAAGGTAATTACCGCATCCAAACTGTGAGTGTTTATTTCTATATGCTCGGGGGCTTCAAACCAGTGATTAGCCATTTAACAGCATCTGCAGTGTGGCGGTGTGGTGCCGCAGAAGCCCTTTCTTTCTTTCAGTCGCCTTCGTCAGTCTGTCTCTGTGCTAACAATCGAGCTCCATTGAGCCATCAGTCAAACACGAGCATCTGCTTCTCGGAAATGTCACTTCGCTGTTTCACACTTCAGGATGTTCTCTTCTCTCTCGCTCTCTGGCTTTTGCACATTTGTTCTCGTCGTCAACTTCGTTTGTTTCATATTCCGTTTGTAACATCGCCGCGTTCTCGGAAAGAGCTGCGCCGCACTCCAGAGTAGGTCAAATCCTCCTCTGCCGTTTTTTCCAGAACACATATTTGTCTTTGTGTCTTAAAGATCGATTGAATTTTCTCTTTCCTGTACTCAACACTCACACACCTCATATCGTTAATGTGTTTCACCATGTACCAGTTGGTGGTGTGCTTCTCCATCCATTATTTCCATAATGGAGGACCATGATAAGAGAAAAGCTGACGCCTGTGGAAACACTCTCAGCAGCAGCATGATCATAAAGGACAGATGGTTTTATCAGCACAGACTTTGCTTTATTTGGCTGATTTGACTCGTACAAAGGGATGTTGTCGACCGTGATGGCGTCTCAGCTTTGAAATGCAACTGTGATTCTTTGAATGACTTATGTGACTTGGTGGGATTTTTGGATGGATGAACAGTGAGTGTAGTGGTATGACGTGCTTTTCATAGCACCTTTTTGGTTGGAAGCACTCAGGTCTTATATGTAGGTGTTTATACTCTCTTATATTATTGTCATTTTTCATTTAATTTACTCTTTATGCAGTACACTCTTAAAAATAAAAGTGCTAAGTAGAACCATAGAAGGTTCTTCAGCTTGTCCTCATAGGAGAACCCTTTTTGGCTCCAGGTAGAAACTTTTTATATAGGTTCCACCTGGAACCCTTTTGGAGGGTTTCACCAAGAACCCTTTTAAAACCCTTTATTCAGGAAAGGGTTTTTAAAGGGTTCTCTGGATCAAAATGGTTCTTACTGGAATCATTAGTGTTACCAAGAACCCTTTCTTCGGGAAAAAGGGTTTTTCAGAAGCAAATGGTTCCAGGTAGAACCTCAGCCCTTGTAGAAGAACCCTTTTGGAACCCTTATTTCCAAGAGTGTACATCAGATGCACTTTATGTCCACTATTGAAGTTGTTGAGTATGTCCAGTTGTTTGTTTCTGGTTCATAAAGTCGTTGTGTTTGCTTTTAGTATGAAACATTACAACGTGTTGGGTCTGTCCTTGATGTTTAAACACCGATAAATGGAAGTACTTTTTTAGAAAGTTTAAATTGACCTACATCTACGATGTACAGTAAGTACAGCTTCAGGTGAATCAGGTCTGAGGGAGAAAATAACGTCAAGCTGTGACAGGTTAAAACAGGGGTGTCCAAACAAATGTCTTTATTTTACCTTTATTTAACCAGCTAAGTCAGTTGAGAACCAATTCTGATGTACAATGATAATGACAATGATCATTTTTTAAATGGCAAAGATACCAAATCTAAGCCACACAGTGAGTGAGGGGGAACCAAATCTGTCTTTTCTTTCACATCTGGAGTCCAATAACTACAGATAGTTACAGGTGACGTGACGGCAACAGTTACAGGCAAACCTTATTCAAAAGTTTAATACAATAAATGCATTATTTTTTGCAGTTGGTGAACGTGTGTATCTGTGCCACTGTTATAAAACTGATAAAAATCTGGTCCGGGGCCAGACTTTGGACATGTCTGGGTTAAAAGATCACAAATATGAAATCCACTAACTTTACAGAAATGATACGAAGCCTATGAGTCCATTTCGAACCCTCCTGACCTTTAGTCCCAGATCCATAAATCATCCCTTCCACTCATATCCCACAAAAACAATGCACTCTCTTTTTAGAAGAACACAATCCAGATTTGACCGATCTCATAATGTTGAATAAAAAAATCACATGAAACTACATCTATTAAGATCATTTCCCCTGCCAAAACAGACATGAACCAGAACCAACTGCCATTGGTATTGGTAAGTTATGACATCTCATAAACAAATATTTAAATGTGGCGCTGAAGCCACAAGACATAACACGGGCTGTATACTGCCGGTGCTGGACTCTATAATTTACTTATTTATTTTTTAAATGCTGCCGCTCCAGATAACTGGTGTTATTTCCTTTGCCAAGCAGATTATGTATTTGGCCGCGTTTGCCGTGAGCAGCATAAATCATAACGCTATGGACGGGTTTCTGGATGACATTTTTTCGGGGATGTGGGTAACTTTTTCACATTGATAGCATTCCAGCGTGCAGTTTATTCCTTGTGTCGTTGTTTTATATATGACCCCATTATTTCCCGTTTCCTGAATCTGCCTTTGTGATATAATTGTGTACTGTTGTCGAATGTTCAAGGGACTGATTATAGAGACTGCTCCATCGACAGTATATCATGCGTCTGCTTTTGGGTCTCACGCGTTTGTTACAATAGCTAAGTCATCGGATTTGTTCGTGTCTGTCAAGATAATCCATCAATGGCCAGAGCGCAGTCGGCAAAGTGAAAATCTGCACGACGTTGACAGACAATCTTGGATTGGATTAGTTTTGATACGTGCCATTCATAAAATAAGTATAAATAAGTACTTTTTTTTTACTGGAAATCTAATAAACTCATCTGTGCAACATTTCAGAACACGACACCAGAAGCAGCTGTTGTACTGTTGTCATTTTTGCTTTGATGGACAGATGGCAGTGGCACTGTTTTCATTTAAATGCTTTCCAGATGGTTAGCCACAGATACTACCATCCACAGTCCTGTTCGTTCTTTCACGGTATTCTAATCAACTTTCACAGCTTTTTTGAACACGCAGCCTCTTCTCCTCCACCACGTCCCCAGAGAATCATCATCCCTGGCGCGTGGCTGCAGAAGGATGTTCAATATCTCCCCTGACTCCTCACCATCTCCTTCCCCTGAGGGACAACTCTCTACGAGGGAGGAAGGAGACAAGCAAGGCGAGCACTGAATCATGGATGAGAGGTAAACACCTGGCTTTGCCTACTCCCTGGGAATAACAGTGGCGTTTATGTTTCCGTTTGACGTTGCTGTAGTATTCATACGATTCTGCCATTGAACCACAGCACATTCTATGTATATATGTATGTGTGTTTTTATTTAAAGCAAAAGTCCAGCGTGTAAGACATTAGTGACATCAAATGGTGAAGCAAGCGGACGGGGGGGGGGGGGGGGGGGGGGTTTGTGGGCCCGCCTCCTTTTATCTCTCCCTTTCCCCAAGTCCGTCAGGAAATTACAGCGGCCTTCACAGACCACAAAGGATGTCATTCATCTTAGTATGTGTCGTATAAAAAAAACACAGAATACACACTCAGGCTGGTTTGTCTGTCGTAGAAACATGATGGACTCCGTAAACGCAAGACCTTGAAGTTTGTGTAAAAGGCTAAAAAATACAAACATTACATGATGACTGACTGCACCATTTTATTTATGTATATATATATGTATGTGTATATATATATGTGTGTGTGTGTCTATATATATGTGTCTGTATATATGTACATATATATACATGCATACATATATATATACTTTATTAAGTATATATATCTTTCTCTGCATTTAACCCGCCCCCCTCCTAGAGGGAGCAGTGATCAGCCACACTGAGCAGTGCCCAGGGATTGGGTGCCTTGCTCATGGGTACACCAGCCCTTTGACCTTGGGGGGGGGGGGACTCGAACTGGCAACCATCCTGTTACAATTCCACCTGGCCATGGGCTGTTTTACATCTCATTTTCATTCGAAAAACATGATTACTGTGTGTTATTTGTGCAGATCTGCAAGACACTAATTCATCTAAAGTGATATTTGGACACACATTTTGGCTTTAAAAAAGTGATTTGAAAGTTACTCAAACATTATTCTCATTGAGGATGCACTTGTACTTTTATTTTAACAACAGACTCCTCTCTAACTAAGAAGGAAGGAAGGAACTTAAGAACAAAAAGGGAGATCGGATTTCACACCTACGTTTGCTGAGTGGACAAAAAGACAGAGTGCAGGTAAAATGCTAATGCAAATGAGGCGCCGGAATAAAAATCAATCAATAAATAATCCTTTAAATGATATGAATGCATTAAGTCGTACATTTTAATTGCCTCTATCCTATGGCCATAAACTGTTATTGAGTTCATTAATCTTCAGTATCCTGTTTTTGTGCAGCAGCAACAACAAGAGCACTTAGAGCAGAGCATGGTGAAGTGGCGATATTGCACTAGTAACAGTAGTAATAGTACACTGGTAATTGAGCCATAATAATGCTATTTGTCTTTAAACAGTCGATGGCGGATCCAGGGGTCAATAAGTGGTGGCGCTCGGATTGTGTGTGTGTGAGTGTGTAAATGTCTGCCATAAAACTAGTTAGGCTTTCACTTTTATTTGCTGATAAGTAACACATAGACTTCTGTGATGTTTGCTTTCTAATAAGGGCCTGGAATCCACACACACACACACACACACACACACACACACACACACATGCACAAACACACCCACACACTCACACTCACACATTTGACATTTATTACCTCTTTTTCCAGTGCTACCTTTATTGTTTGTATTCATCTTGTCACTGTTTCACACAGAACAGAATGAGTTTGTGGTTCATGTCGAGGGGTCAGTACGGCTGGGACAAAAAAACCTTCCTCTCTCTTCTGCTTCTACCTTTGATTCTACAGTTGTCTACTGTGCTTTGTCTCCTCTGAGGTTGTGAGGTTATTAAAATTATTTGTTTTGGTTTATTGGAGGTTCCCCACAACAGTTGAAAGAAAATTGGACGAAAAAAGACACTTCATGACGTCATGTTTACGTGCCGTGGCGCCGGAGTCCAGGCACCATTTACCAGTTAGCTCTGTTAGCTGCATTAGCTCCTTTTAGCGGCGTTAGCGCGCCTACAGTCGAACTGGAGCGGTCTGTTTATTAAACCAAAAGAGCAGCGCTACAAATAACCTGTGTACTGGGTATGTGTGCCTCTGTTTTTAAAGTTTAGCGTTACTTTAGAGACTCATTTCAGCAATCGGCAGTCACGCAAACATGACGCCGCAAGCGTCTTTTTCCGGTCAGTCGTCATGGAAACGCGCCATTGCATTAACGTGCGTTAACGTTGACGCCGTTAACGTGCCCATCACTATTATTAAGCTTTTTATCGCCAACACCTCTGTGACCTCTGAACTTCTGTGACCTTTACTGCGTGAGCAAGTCTCGTCAGGTCAGTGAGCAGCTGACACCTGAGCATGTTCCTGTTCAAGTATCACAGACCAAAGACTCACTGATATCAGGAAAAGAAAACAGTTTTTATCCATATATAAATCTGTATATTTTAGCATATAAACATTTCACTTTATTCTTTTTGGTGCACATGTTGTGGACAGGGGTTCGGGTTGGGGGGGCGGCCTAGTTTGTCCTGGACAAAAGCAAAGGGGAGTTCAAGGAAAATAAGGTTGGGAACACAATGTTTTTATAGTCTATTTCTAAATCTACTATGATGTGGTTCTCCTGCGTGGCTGATAGTGGGATAGTGATCCTAGGGCAAGGCCTCTCTCTCCCTCTTCCTCTCACTTTCTCTCTCTCTTCACTCTCATCCTCTTGGTGGGCGGTCAGTGGGCGAGATGACTAAGCCAAGGTTGGCCATGTGCTAGAACATAATCCACTGAAAGCCAATATCCCTCCTGCCCACCTACCGTGATTTCATCACTTAAACAGCACGCTGTCATGAACGAGTGCATAAAGGAAGAGGAGAGCGCTGCGGACACTTTCCCAAGTCTTGTGCAAAAAGTTTTAAAAAATGAGTTTATCCAACTGCTAATGACCTCTAAAGTTTAAGGAAAGTAGTAACTCGTGCACATAATGAAATGCACTTATTAAAATCGCGCTTTTACTCCTTCATCAAGTGGTGGCCAAACTTGTGAGATGTCTCATCTCATCGTATGTTTACTTAGAACAAAGACAGAGACGGACAAGGAGGAGGGGGATGAGGAGGAGGAGAAAGGATAAAGAGACAGGTTGGGTATATGGAAATATACAGTAGAGAAGCACTGGGAATAGCAAAGAAGGGAGGATGCTTTCTATTTTTAGGTCCAGATAGAACGAGGGAGACGAGTTCTCACTCCTCTCTTCCTCTTCCTCCTCTCATTTCCCACATTCCTCCTTGGCACATGCAACACACACTCAGGACAGCACGGTGTGTGTGACCTGAATACCAATAAGACGGCAGCAGCTGAATTCTGGCAGGCTGACATTCTTCTGCTTTCTCCTGTCTGTCCAACAGAGACAAGACAAGGACCGGGCGTCTGACAGGACACACACACACACACACACACACACACACACACACACACACACACACACACACACACACTCACACTCACACACTCACACACTTCAGAGGGCACGGCAGGCAGAGTAGACAATAAACCAATGAGGGCACAGTGTTTGATGTAAGTGACACTTGAACCACGGAGCGATGAAGATGATGGACGATACGAGGCATTACTGAACCTTTCAAAGCGAACCGCCCGGCAGGCAGAAGCCACTAATCGGCTGATGTTTGGCGTGGATGGGGAAGCTTTATAAGACCCCTGATAAATTTGATGAAGTACATTTTCAAACTTAATTACTGCTGTGGCCTTCGCCGTCCGGAGCCACGGCGTTGTCGACGCGTCATAAACTTAAAGAGTACAATGCTGCTAATGAGGCCGCTGGGAAAATAAAAGAAATTAGCTCAATCTATAAATTCATGCAGGACCGTTCTATTAATAGCAATTCTTTTTGTCAATATTTGAATGAATATACATGTAACCCTCACCCTGTCACATCCACACCCTGTCACTTAGCCCTTCAGCCACTGGAATAATATATTATTAAATCAAATCAGTCTGCTCCAAGGAACAGAAAGACCCTTCCCACCATATCCTAATGCATTATTGGAGCCAACCTTGCCTTTTGTTGTCACCAAGCTCTGGCTCAGATAATGGATTTTCTTCTTCGTCCAGAGCAGGCATCGAGAAGGCGATATAAGCCGGGGGTTTCTTATTGAAAGATGAGAAACGCTAGTTACAACGAGCAAATGTAAGATGAAGAAAGTCAGAATTATCAGGTGTGAACAAGATAATCCTTTAATTTTTTTTTTTTACTTTAAGTAGTAATAATAATCGCCCTGAACAAGGATCTGTTGAAAATATTTGCAAACCTCTTTAGGAATAATTTTCATGAATTTTTGAAATTCAGGAAATGATCCATTTTCCCTGATGCACTTTGACAGTGAGCTGAGTTTCTTCTCAAAAATAAAAAGTATCTCGGAATGACTTGAAATTTACCATCATAATAGTCGGCATCGCCCTGAACAAGGAACTGTTGAAAATATTTGCAAACCTCTTATTTAATAATTTTCATGAATTTTTGAAATTCAGGAAATTATCCATTTGCCCTGATGCACTTTGACAGTGATCTGACTTTCTTCAAAAAAACAAAAAGTATCTCGGAATGACTTGAAATTTACCATCATAATAGTCGGCATCGCTCTGAACAAGGATCTGTTGAAAATATTTGCAAACCTCTTAAGAAATAATTTTAATGAATTTTTGAAATTCAGGAAATTATCCATTTGCCCTGATGCACTTTGACAGTGAGCTGACTTTCTTCTCAAAAACAAAAACTATCTCCGAATGACTTGAAATTTACCAGCATAATAGTCGGCATCACCCTGAACAAGGATCTGTTGAAAATATTTGCAAACCTCTTAAGGAAAAATTTTAATGATTTTTGAAATTCAAGAAATTATCCATTTGCCCTGATGCACTTTGACAGTGAGCTGAGTTTCTTCTCAAAAATAAAAAGTATCTCGGAATGACTTGAAATTTACCATCATAATAGTCGACATTGCCCTGAACAAGGATCTGTTGAAAATATTTGCAAACCTCTTGAGGAATAATTTTAATGAATTTTTGAAATTCAGGAAATGATACATTTGCCCTGATACACTTTGACAGTGAGCTGACTTTCTTCTCAAAAATAAAAACTATCTCCGAATGACTTGAAATTTACCAGCATAATAGTCGGCATCACCCTGAACAAGGATCTGTTGAAAATATTTGCAAACCTCTTAAGGAATAATTTTAATGAATTTTTGAAATTCAGGAAATGATACATTTGCCCTGATACACTTTGACAGTGAGCTGACTTTCTTCTCAAAAACAAAAAGTATCTCGGAATGACTTGAAATTTACCATCATAATAGTCGACATCGCACTGAACAAGGATCTGTTGAAAATATTTGAAAACCTCTTAAGAAATTTTTTTTATGAATTTTTGAAATTCATGAAATGATACATTTGTCCTGATGCACTTTGACAGTGAGCTGACTTTCTTCTCAAAAACAAAAAGTATCTCGGAATGACTTGAAATTTACCATCATAATAGTCGACATCGCACTGAACAAGGATCTGTTGAAAATATTTGAAAACCTCTAAAGGAATAATTTTAATGAATTTTTGAAATTCAGGAAATTATCTATTTGTCCTGATGAACTTTGACAGTGAACTGACTTTCTTCAAAAAACAAAAAGTATCTCGGAATGACTTGAAATTTACCATCATAATAGTCGGCATCGCCCTGAACAAGGATCTGTTGAAAATATTTGCAAACCTCTTAAGGAATAATTTTAATGAATTTTTGAAATTCAGGAAATGATCCATTTGCCCTGATGCACTTTGACAGTGAGCTGACTTTCTTCTCAAAAATAAAAAGTATCTCGGAATGACTTGAAATTTACCACCATAATAGTCGGCATATGTTCGTCATACTGTTAATATATGTAATATATGTATGTTCGTAATACTGTTTTGTAATCATATTTTTAATAGATTATTGAAATGTACAAATAATACAAGCTAAATAGTAATTTAATTGTAAAATACACTGCATTTTTCATTTGCAGGGCAAAACTGTACATTTCAGTGACAGTAAAAAGTTTTTTTACAGGAACTTTTCTAACAGTGTATGTATATATTATACTGTATATATATTTAAAAATGTCTAGCCTTCATTTATCGGATGATGTGTTTGGTCCCACCTGAAAGACGTTCAAATGATATTCATTTTAAAACAAGGAGTATGTGCCAATTTGGTGAGTTTTGCCATTACTGGTTCTTCTCTTTCTCTGTTGCAAAGAAATGTGGGAGGGAAAAAAATAAAGAATCTAAAAGAAAGTCGGACAATAAATGCTATTGAACATATGTCAACATCAGCAGAGAGTTTCAGTGATGGAGAGACGCCTCGGGTCATGTCTGTGCTCATCTTTGCAGAGAGAGCCCTGTTCCCAAAACTCAAAAAGTATGAGCTGTTGATGAACTTCAACCATAACCTAGTTTTCAGTGGCCCCTGCAGCTTTAAGACGCCGGTGCCACATTAAATGTTCAAAGTGAAGGTTGCGTTACAATAAAGTTAGAGAGGGATCACAGAAGCGATCGCACGTCCTCCTCTAGGGACCTGGAATATCTCTGTGAACTTTCAAACTTGTTATTTGGGCGTTTAAATCTAAGAGCGCTAAAGCAGTCAGCAGACAGACACGGAGCCAAGCTGCAGGCATGTCTAAAAACGGCTCTTGTCATAACCATGTGTCATTAAATAAAATTGCACGGTAATGTGCGTCCCCCCCCCCCCCCCCCCCTCCTTTGCCAAATATACTGTGCAGAAATAGCCTGAGATTAATCATCTTTTTTTAAATAGCTTCCTGGACACGAAAGACAGACTTTGGATTCATCTAATGAGGCCAATTTTTATCTCCTTTCAGGTCCAAATTTACCTCCGTTTCTTTCGAGTGCGTCTCCAATATTAGAATATAGAAATAATATAAACTACCTGGTATTTGCTGTCATATCACACTCAGATAATTAAGACCTCATTACCTGCATTTTAAACATGGTATAATAATAAAATAATACTCTCTGTTTGTGTAGCACCTTTCATGATAAGGATTGGAGCTGAAAGTGCTTCACAATAAAAGATAAATAAAATTTAACACAGGGTGGAATGAAAAGGAAAAACTTTTTTTGAACTTTGAAGTAAAACAAACTGAACTTTGAACTATTCCTGAGTCTCTGTGACATATGCACCTTTAAGGCAAATTATGGCATCAAAACACAGTTTGTATAAGATAGTGTGATTTTTAAATAAAGATTCCAATGATGTCATCACACAAAGGCACAAAAGTTAACATTTATTCATTCAAAACAAATAAAAACTTGCTTACTGTACAAAAAATAACTTAAAATAAATAAAAGCTTAGACTGACTTTTTCTCCCAGAAGTTACAAAAATAAACTGTACACAAATAACACAAACTGGTGTTTTGTGTGTGGTTTTTCAAAATAGAAATAGTTTATGAGAAGATATGAGAGAATTGTGGATGATTAGAATCGCAATTCTTATGTGAATTTATTTTTTTCCTCCCCCACCGCTAGTGAATATGTCATTTTATCTTCATTTTAAAGTGGTAATATTATGAGAGAGAGAAAGTTTCAGTCAAGATGGCACCTCCACTTTGCAGACTTGTGAAGCTGAAAACATGGTGTGAAGCAGTGAAGCCTCAGTGGGCTGCAGGTGGAAGGTGCTCGCAACATCACAACCTTGTGTGTGTGTGTTTGTGATCAGATCACAGCTGAAATTGAGTGGTGAAATGTATGCCTTAAAATCAGGCACGTAGCCACTTAAGAGCCAACGTGGGGCCAGTGCCACTTTGATTGACAGCTGGCCCACCCTATCATAAGTGCAGCATTAACTTGAATTGAATGGCGAGAGATTACGCATCGCGCTGTCCGGGCACATCCGGTTGCGTACATTGAACCGCAGAAGAAGAATAACGTCCGTTGTGGAGGTGTTTCACGAGCGACAGTGTCTTCTGACTCTGGGTCAAAGTCATAAAAGGGACTGCGGAGGGGAGTCGTGAAGAAGCTATTTTTAAACATTGTTAAAACAATGTTTTTATAATGAGTAAGCAGTGCATCCGCCGTTCCAGAGGGGGGAGCTGCGCTTCTGAGAGCTGGTGTATTGGCAATCACGACACACTCTGTCTTCTGGGGGTGAGATTTATGTCTGAAATATAGCGGCTGAGGAACAGCGTCAGAAAAGAGAGATTCCTATCGGCTCGTTTACAGCAAGTTGGAGATTTTTTACCATAAAAACAAGTTAATGTATGTAAGTAGACCTCCATAACTCACATGTGCAACAGGACCACTCTATGTGAGTTTTGGAGGCCAGCGCCAGCTGTTTTTAATCGATGTAGCCTATTTGTTTGCCATTAATCGTCTGATATGTGGTGAAATCGTGTGTTGTTTGATTTCAGGACAATTGCTGTAGGCCTGCTGACTGTTGGCCCACCCTGCTTCGCAAAAGTCCACCTTATTGAAAAATCCTGGCTACGCCACTGCTTAAAATGCATGATTTGAACGCGTCTACCCTTGCGTTGTCATCACTCCGTTGGTATTGAATTTGCAGCGCGCCACTCGGTCATAGGCGGTTAATCACTGAGACACGACGGCCTCTGGGAGGACGAGGCACTGAGCTGCGAGCGGGACGGTCAGGCCAGCGCTCTCACTTACAGTTACAGTCAATTTGGGACGGAAAATGCCACATTCAAAGGTTGTTTGTTTGGAGAGCGAGAGAGAGACATGGGCTCCCGATAACACTGTGAGTCACCGTTGAATCATTTCATCGAGGAGGAGAGAGATGACTGCGCTCCCCGCACACGCTCTAAACACATTCCTCTCTTATTTTTCGGTGTGAGGATAAAAGCTGGCTGAAGTGGAATGGGCTCCTACTGGGGGGCTCTAATGACTTCAAAGAGAGGGATGGGATGCGAGGGGAGGGCACAGAGAGACAGAGGTGGATGAATGCTTCACAGGTAGGGAATCAAACGCTGTGGGGGTAGAAAGAGGAGAGTGAGACGGCACGTGTGTGTGTGCGTGTGTGTGTGTCATGGCAAGACAAAGAGAAAAGTTAGTGTGATGCTGAGAGTATACGGGAAAACATCAAAGACCCGTAACTGAACAAAAGAGGCCGTGAGCGTGGGAGGGGAGAGCAAGTGCGGAGCGGATGAAAAAAGAGACAATAATGAAGGGGGCAAAGTGTGAACGCCAGAGTGCCAGACAGACGGCGAGGGAAACAGGGATGAAACGAAGTCTAAGGGAGGGAAGAGAAAATGTTTTCACAGGTCTAGACGTCGACAGGAGGAGAGAGACAGAGAGACAGGGAGAGGGAGACGAGGTAATGCATGAAATATTCTGCGCAGGTGATAACAAGATTTCTTATTTTTCTGTTTACTTTTGAAGGCTCTCGACATGCAAATATGACTTCTTCTTCTTCTCTTTTTTTTTGCTCTGCCAACAATTTGAGGCCGCTCTGAAAATATACAGTGGTTTGTTTTAGAGAATGACACTTCTCCAATTATTTTATTTTCCTTTCCTGCAGAATGCTTCCCGACGTGGACGTGGGATTACAGATTCAAGCAGCACACACATACACACACACACACACACACACACTTTTTCTTTTCATTTAAAAGAAATTTGTTGGTTTAAATCAGTCACATTTTCCTCATAAAGGATCTAAAGCCTATTTATTAAAACTGACGCTGTGCTGCAAAAAATGACACCAATACATTCACATATCCATTTATGCCACACAGAAAATGCTGTGGTTGTGTCCTAATGCATGTGGCTGCAAACAATTCTACTATCAACTGTTCTGCGGCGGCCATTTTTACTTCTTCTTCTTCCTCCTCCTCTGCTGTGTTTGTCCATTAACTCGCTCCACACACTTAAACATAGACGCTTCATTCAGACGTCAAACATCCAGCTCAATGAGGACATTAGGAGTTTGTATTTGGACTATTTCATAATTTCCCAAAAAATGCACATATTTTCCCTAGTAAAGGAGACATATTTTACCCTGCACTCTTAGAAATAAAAGTGCTAAGTAGAACCATATATGGTTATTCAGCTTGTCCTCATAGGAGAACCCTTTTTGGCTTCAGGTAGAACCTTTTTATAAAGGTTCCACCAAGAACCCTTTTAAATCCCTTTATTCAGGAAACAGGTTTTAAAGGGTTCTCTGGATCAAAATGGTTCTTACTGGAACCATTAGTGTTACCAAAAACCCTTGAAAAAGCCTTTCTCCGGGAAAAGGTTTTTCAGAAGCAAATGGTTCCAGGTAGAACCTCAGCCCTTGTAGAAGGACACTTTTGGAACCCTTATTTCTAAGAGTGTATTTCTACAAGTTAACCTAGTTCCCTGGTGTCCTAATGAACATGTCTGTGACATGCTATGGTCAAAATACCTGAGACACAGGAAACTACATCAGCGTCACTGAGGCTCCGGCAGCTAACAGCAGTTAGCATTCGGAAAAAGCCATCATTTGCCGACTCTAGCCGGCACATTGCCGTCATATATAATAATGTAAATCCTCTGAGGCTGGAAGTTTGTGTAGAACTCTGTGCTGCACTGTGCAGCCAAGAATAGAACACCGCTCTTCCGGATACTATTGCCCTCGCCTGCACTCTCACGTTTTTTTACGGACAAAGCGGAACTCCGCAAGACTGCAATTCCAGGAATGTGTCATTGTGACGTAGCAGTGAGCGCGGAAGTCAACATCTCCTGTACTTAGACTGAAGAGGATCACAAAAACATGACTGAGTCCTCTTTTTTCACACTTTGCTGACTCCAGAGTACAAAATATTAAAATGATTAAAAAGTTGATTTTGCATAATATGACCCCTTTACATAACATTAAAAAACTCCAAACATTCAGCTTCTTACTAGTTCCGCATACTTAATTCAAGCTTCAAAGTGCTCCGCGCAGAATTGTGTAATATTTGATACTTTTTTCCAAAATATTTCTCGTTCAAATGAAACTGAAACAAACGTCAGACGCACAGATGTTCGACCACTCTCTGGTTCAGAGTAGAAACTTCACACAAACTTCAAAAACCGTCCCATCCCTCAGTGCAGCTCTTTCATGAAGCCTCGCTGTGATTTTTCACAGTCACGGCTGCATTAATCGTCCTGGAAGTTTTCACACAGACGCCACAGTGGAGCGAGAGAGAGAGAGAGAGAGAGAGAGAGAGAGAGGTTGTTCAACTCTTAGAAAAAGAAAAAAAAACTTGCTCTGTCTCTTCTTCATACGCTATGATTTCAAACCAGAATATAGATGCATTTATCCCGTTTCATACATACAACGTGACTGCCAAAGCACAGCGACTTACAGGAGTTGACCTGTGTCTCTGACTCTGACTGAGAACAGAATCATTCAGCGTCTCCACAGACCACAATATAAACTCAACATATCCAATTTTAAAACGGACCGTTTTTTCGTATATCGGGGTCTTCGGGCCAAGCCTCCCGACACCCGCGGCGAAGAAACACCGGCAATAGCAAGCGCAGTCTTTACTTTTACAATGAATAGTTCGATAGGTGATCGTCTGCGGTGCCGTCTCGTGTATTTTTAATGGAAAACTGCTCTGTATCTCGCGGGGTGCCATCGCTATAGCAACCACTAACAGCGGGTGCCACTTAGGCGATTTAGATGAGCAGATTAGACTGCACACAGGTAAATACACACACAGTGACAGTGAATATTGATCGGTATTGATTGCGTGTCGCAAGTCCTTGCTTTTTTTTCCCCCACCTCCCGTGTATTCCCTCTCCTTCAGTGTGATTGTGCACAGGCTGTATAAGACATTCATGTTGTCCACTTTCACAGTTGTGTTTGACTTTATGGACATAAGACGGAGAGACATTTCCCACACACACACACACTACACAAAGATGCAGTGTTGCTGTTTTACAAGAGTATTTCTATGTAACCTCCTGTCAACCAAAATATGAGTTTACAAATCGATATAATTTCATTACATTTTGCAATCTTCTTCTTCTTCTTCTTCTTCTGTTTTGGCCCGAGCAGTATCCTCCTGTCGCCATTTTACCCTCACATCTCACCGCACCTGACAGATCGAGAGGAAGCTTTTATTTTCCCCTCAGACTAATCTGTAATATTTCAGTCGTGGTTTTGCCCTGAATTGATTATAATAAACAACGAGGAACGAAGTGCGTTCTCTATATCTGTTCAATACGGAACTAGAGCTGAAACAATTCATCGATTACTAAATTAATCGTCAGCTATTTTGATGATCGATTAATCGATTTGAAGCTTTTTTCATGATTAAAACAAGATTCCTGATCGTTTTAGTTAGGCAGCAAGAAAAAAGCAAAGGAAAAATTATTTCTTTTATTTTTTATTGTTTTATTATTACTCTTAGAAACAAACACATATAAAACAAACAAAACACTGATAAAGACATAAAAACATCTTTTCACATTAACATTTCTAATGTGTACATCCTCAAAATTCACTCAATGTTAGCCTTTCTGGGAGAACAGTGACGTCGCTAACAGTTAGCTGTTAGCACAATCAGTAGTTCTGTATTTTAGCCTTGTTGTATGGGTTGCTAGCTTGCTAACGCACCGTGACTCTACGACTTGCTAACACATTAGCATGTTGGTCAACAATATACCAACCAGTATAGCAAAATAGAGCCTAAATGCTAGCAGTTTACCATTTTAAAATTGAAACAAGAGCTCGGTGCTAATGTGTATACATTTTAAGTAGCATGCTAACTATATTCCAATAATTGCATTTTTAGTGACAAGATTTTACCAGTGAAAATGGTAGCAAATGCTGATATATTATAATAGCACAACAGTTTATTTAATTTAAAATAGACAACATGCTAAACTGGGACAGAAAAGTTAATAATGTATTTATATACAATAACAATAACGACAATCAATATATATATATATATATATATATATATATATAGTACATCATTGTTTCTATCTGATCCAGTCTTAACACTAGGCGACGCCGTGTTGTATCTTCGTCATTGTCTCTGCGTTCCTACCGTTAATCAATTTTTTTGCGATTACCGTGTCAGCCCTGATGGATGTATTCAGATATTTGGATCTATCTTCTCACTCCCGTTCCTTCATTTCGCACTATTTTTCAACTCCAGACATTCAATTAGAGACTTGAATTCATCATTTCAACATTTCTCATTCATAGCAGTTCAGTGCGGGCACGCCAGATTGGCTTCAGCTCAGGCAGAAGGCAGCAATCCCACTGCAATTTCTCCAGAAATTACCCTCTCTAGTGCGGGAGCTTGAAGTCGAGATATTTGAAAATTCGCTTTCCCACTACAGTACAGTCGATTCATTCCGTGGCGGTGCATCACCAGCGCTTGATTATGAGCATCAAAAGATTCACGCTGCTACTATAGCATCACTCACAACATCCAGGAACCTCTCTCTTTATTCTACGTCAAAGGTGACATTAGAGTAGAATAGTTCTTTTTATAAGAAGGAATAACAAAGTGACAGTGAAGCAGTGACTGGAACAGAACAGAGGAGACAGATTGGAGTAGGTTGTCAATAAGTAAACAGTAAAGCTGCTTTTCCCACTGTACCAAGATTAAAACATTGAAGGTAACTGGAACTTCTACTGGAAATGACCCTAACTGTGGGTTAGGGTTAGGGTTTGGCCGCTGTGGTAACGTCGTTAATAGGGAGTCATGTTAATGAACTGCTTGTTTTTGCCACTCGTTGTGAGTGCAGTGTTAAGAAGCTAGCAGAGCCTCTATCAACCAAACCATTACTACATCGCTTAAAGGCACCATATGTAAGAATGTGGCCAAAAACGGTCACTATACTCAAATTCAAAATATCGAGGTCATTTAGGTTTCGTTTTCTCCGCCATTGTGGCTCAGACGTACTGTAACTGACAACCCGTGGTTGCTCGGCAGCTGAGACTCTACTGACTGCAATGATTGGTAGACGGCGGTAGGTGGCGCCACATGCCAAAACACGATTTGCAGTCTGCAAAAGATTTTTTTTAACGTGAATATTTTGGCTGTACTGCTGTTGTTGGTGAGTTCAGTTTGTTATATGAACATATGTCTCTGTGACACATTAGGAGGATTTTACGATCAGTTGCTTTAGATTTATTACATAATGCACCTTTAATTATCCAGTCAGTGAAGCTGTACACATACATGTTAATAGTTTTATTTCATTTTCACTCAATAATAATATGGTTAGTTGGTGGCTATTATTGTACTGATCGTCTAATGGAGTCATTTTCTGTGTCTGTGTGTTTTTTATTTTTCCGTTGTTCATTTTTAAAAGATAAAAAAGTAATACGGTACATTTCAACACACAAAGACAAAAAAAAATGAATAATCCAATCTTTAATGACTTTAATTAAAGCTCTTTTGACTGGCGTTATTGGATGTGGGCCAGGGTCACATCCTCCAGACAAAGACGGCAGGAACGTTGCAGAAAACGATGACACAGATGGTTTTGTATGGATGCTCAAACACATTTCCTTCGATCTAGAAGTTGGATATGTTAAATATCCTGAGTTAAATATGTCCAGGAATGACTTGAATTTGTTTGAATTATGTGAAATTCAAAGTGAGTTATTGTGTATTTTGAGTTATTGAAGATGAAAGAAATAGATAAGGTGCACTGATGATATTTGTTTAAGGTTAAATAAGTTTAAAGTACATTGTTCTGCTGTGGCTTACTGGTCTACATCTCTAAATAATGGTGTCTTCTAAGCCATATTTTCTATACATTCTCGCAATAATAAAATCCTAAGCGGTGTTTGAACAATACAGAAAATATAAGCGAAGAACAAGAAGGTCCCAACTGAGGACTCATTCAGTCCACCGCACTTCATAACTCTGGCCCGGAAATCTCCCATAATCTGAGACTAAATGTTGAACTGGAATTAATGGCCGAGTCAGACACTTTCTAAATCCTGCCCAGGCGTCCTCAGACTCCTATATTATCCGCACAGACTAAAGTACTAAAGGTCTGGCAGACATATACAGAAGGGAGCGCTTAAAGTAAATGCAGACTTAACTATATTTTCAACGTCTGAAGCAAAGCGGCTCCAACCGTGATCCACTGAACGCCGGCAACAAAGCATTCATCCATTATTTCAGTGGCTAGACACACAAGCAAACGTCATTTTCACACAATACTCAAATAATATCACGTCAAAGGTCCAGTGTATAACATACAGGGGTAGTTAATGGCAAAAACTGGTAAAGGTATTGTTTTATTTTATCATCTTTTTATGCAATTTTTGTTCATAAAAACAAGAAATGGTGCTTTAGCTCGCGTTTTCAACTCATGCAAGTTTATATAAGCTATTGCTCATTCGTATGCACATTGTTTGAATCACTTGAATTCACACAAGACGGACGAGAGCTCAAAGGCTCTAGATTTAGATGATAAAACAGAACAGGTTACACTCACAAATCCAACAGTAACAACAGACCCAGGTCGACCTCGGTCGAGTCTCTCACCAGGAGCTGTGTAAGTTCATGTATGGAGACATTATGTGCTTTAAAGCTACTGTTGTATACTCCTTTTTATATGTACTTTAGACAGGTTTCCTTGTTTGACGGAGAGGCTGCGACCTTGCGCAACCGTGTCCCTACAGCAGCGAAAAACAGGAAAAACAGCCAGTTTCACATTTTTGAAGCAGAAGCCTACAATGGGATGGAGTCGTACCTCCCTTCTGGATTGCGAAAGCCACCATAGTTCCCTGAGGTATGGGGAAAGGGAGGGGTTGAGTGGAGGGAGGAGTCCTCCCTTTGTTGCACTAATTATTTCACACTGGACCTTTAAAGGTCACATAGAGTGGTCCTGTTGCACATATATGTTAGTTATGGAGGTCTACTTACATATATTAACTTGTTTTTATGGTCAAAAACCACATAGTTGCTGTAAACTAGCCGATAGAAATCCTCTTTTCTGACGGTGTTTTTCTGCTGCGATATTTCAGAGTGAACTTTCACCCCCAGAAGACAGAGTCTTGTGATTGGCCAGTACTATCCAGCACATCCGTTATCAGAAGCGCAGCGCCCCCCTCTGGAACGGCGGATGCACTGCTACTCATTATCAAAACATTGTTTTAACAGTGTTTAAAAATAGCTTCGTCACGACTCGCCGTTCGCAGTCCCTTTTATGACTTTAAACCGGAGTCAGACCCAGAGTCAGAAGACACTGTTGCTCGTGAAACACCTCCACAACGGACGTTATTCTTCTTCTGCGGTTCAATGTACGTAACCGGATGTGCCCGGACTACCGCCCGGAGCAGGACGATCGGTTGTTCAGGAGAACCGCTGCTTACGTAACTATTACAGGATTTTCAGTGATCTCGTTGAGCCCCGAGATTACAATAAAACACAACGTTCTCAGCAATGGCTGAACTGTTTGTTTCGAACCGTCAGGCTTCATAAACAAGGTAATGACGCAGATACACACTAAAAAAAACAGCGATAATAGGAACTTCCGGTCTAGTTCCGCTTTAAGGCCACATTATACTTCCGAGAGAGAAAGAGAGAGAAAGACTGTTGTTGTTGAAACGGCGGCCGCTTCTCACTTTTCTGTGTCACGGAACGCAGTTTCAAGATAATTTGAGGCGAGAAATTGGCCATTTAGAGTCTAAACATGTGGTTTGTGTGTTAAGATATGACGTATTTATAGTTTGGCAGCGACGTTGTCGGCGGTGATCAGCTCCGCCTCTGTGGACGCTCGGTGCGCACTGCGAGCCGGCACAGAGCGGCTTCGCTCGGCCTGTCCTGAGGACCAATCGCAGCTCTTGCCGTCTCCGTTGTCCCTTGAAGGAGTGACGGACACTTAAAAAATATTTCGTGCAGTCGGAGACGACGCAGAGGCTCTGTGTCGACACTTTACGCAGGAGTATAAATTGGGCTTTAGTGGTTCTGCTTATCACAAACCAAAACAAGCTCCAGCAGTCAGATTGTAGCTAATAAGCTTCCAAATATGGAATCTGTGAGGGCTGATGAGTGTTCACATGATGTGATGAAAGTAGTGTTATCATTTATCTGTGAAGATACTTTAATCGCTGTGTGTCTTTCTCTCTGTCGACGCTCGTCGCTTCATTGTGGCTTTGAAGGCTAAAAGTAGGAGCGAGCAGAACGAACGACCCACACAAACCGCGGCGCCTCGAGTCACTTGTGATATTTACGCAGTGTGTGCACGTATGCAAATATCGCATTGTGACAAAAATGCGGCAGCGGCGCGACCGCGGCGTGGATTAACTAAGCCCACACGTTAACACGCGTACTGTATGATGAGATACCGGAACCCTGGAGTAATATCGACTGTTAATGTCAGCCGCGCTAATCGCTGTTACAGTCAGCAAAGACGAGGGAAAAACGGATTGGAACAAAGCCGTAAATGCCATTCAAGTGTGTTTGAACGACCCCGTCTTTTCCTTTACAGTGTCTGCGAGGGGAAAAAGAAAAAAGGAAATGCATGTTTTCATACACGGGGGGAAAGAAATGGCATGGCTGGCGAGCTGGCACACAAAGAGCCCTACTTCACACACAAAGACTCCTCTCTGATCTAGCAATTATGGATCATCCAATCTCACCCCCTTCTCTCCCTCCTGATCTTCTGATTGCAGATTGAGGAAGACAGGCAGTACAAGAACCCTTCAATGTGACTCTTAACTGAGGGGGGGAAAAAAGCTGTAAATACATGACTCTACATCAGTGCAGGATGTAACGCCGTATTGTCCACATGAGCAGGATGAGATGAGGTCGTTTTTTTACACAAATACAGCCTCGGTTATAGCGAATAATACTGCTGCTTCTGCTGTGTTACAGCGGAGACTGACAATCCTGTCCTGGCCAAAAACGATCTCTTGTACACAACCGCTTCCAAATCAATAGCAGGCTTTAATACGTTGTTATTCCTGTTTGTTCATTAGCGAGAGGAGAGACGGGTTTAAATCTCACAGCAACAGCATCAACGACGACGACTCGCCTTTTGAAAAGTGTTAAGACGAGAGTTTCCCTCCCCGATGCTGTTAACACACAACAAAGAGCGCTGCGCTAAAGGAAAACACATATCACTTCTAATAATCTGTGAGGGAGCGGCAAATCGCTACCTTGATATTAAAGAAAGCGAAAACTTTAGCAAAGGCTTTGAATTCCATTATCCGGGCAGCATTATTATCATAATTGTCATCTGCACAAATTTCTCCAAAGATACACAGCATTGGCAGCCGTGTAAAAACTCCACTCCCTATATTGGGCGATGATAACAATAAGAGTTTCATAGAATGTAGGATGTGCAAAAAGAACACACACACACACAAAAAAGCCACAGAACAATAAAAAAAATGCAGTATAGGATTAATGGGTCTGCATGGTGACAGAAGCACATGCGGCTACTGGAAGAACAATTACTGGATGCCTGTTGGCAGCTCAGATGTAAATAAGAACGTGGAGGCTGGAGCCTCAGCTGTCAGATACGACACCACAGAGGAAGATCACACTCCTGCAGCTACAATATTTACATGCTACAGAGAAAAAAAAAATCTATAGATTGCTGCATATTCTGTCTTTGTTGTGAGGCGAATGCACAAATTCAATTAAGTTTTTAATTAAGTGGCTTAAACTCTTCTCTCTCCGAGAAAAAGCTGCACGTGGAATTTTGCCAAGCGTGGATTGTTAAACGAAACAATAAGTGGAGATTAGGATTTATGTATCGCCCGCTTTCTGTGTGGTGTGATGCATCAGTGATTATCTCACATTACTACACGCTTAAGCCCAATTTATGCTCCTGCGTAAAGTGCTCTACGTAGGTTACGGAGACCCCTCTACGTCGCCGGAGAGGCTGTCGGAGAGCTTCTGCGTCGTCTCTGGCTGCACAAAATAGGTGTGTCCGTCACTCCGTCAAGGGACAACGGAGACGGCAAGGGCTGCAGAGCGTCCACAGAGGTGGAGCTGATCACCGCAGACAACGTCGCTGCCAAACTATAAATACATCATATCTTAATACGCAAACCACATGTTTAGACTCTAAATGGCTAATATCTTGCCTTAAATGATTTTAGAACTGCGTTCGGTGACAGAAAAATATTTATTTCAGGTGAGAAACGGCCACTGTTATTCAACTGCAACAACAACAACAGTCTTTCTCTCTCGGGCGCCATTGCTCACTGTAGCCAAAAGCACAACAACCTTGCGTAGCGACCCCTACTGTTCGGGCAAGAAATTGCAGTGCGTATCCGGCACCACGACGGAGAACTATGAAGGCTCGAGGGGTCTCCGTGGTTACGCAGTCGGAGAAGTATAATGTGGCCTTAAGAAATAAAAGTGCCATGTCGAACCATATAAGGTTCTTCGGCTTGTCCTCATAGCAGAACCATTTTTGGAGCCCTTTTGGAGGGTTCCACCAAGAACCCTTTTAAAACCCTTTATTCAGGAAAGGGGTTTTAAAGGGTTCTCTGGATCAAAATGGTTCTTACTGGAACCATTAGTGTTACCAAGAACCCTTGAAAAAACCCTTTATTCGGGAAAGGGTGTGTGTGTGTGTGTGTGTGTGTGTGTGTGTGTGTGTGTGTGTGTGTTCTTGTACTTGCAGCATACTGAGGACCAGTGAGGGTTTTAAACCAACAAAGTGAGGTCATTTTTACAGAGTGAGGACATTTTGGCCGATCCTCACTTTGTTTTCATTGAAATTTCTTCCTTAGGTTGCTATAACATGCTATACTCAATTTGTCAAAAATCTTAATTTTGGACCACTTTTTCTCAAATTTTGAACCATAATTTTTTTTTTCAAATTTTGGAGCAAATCTTTTTTTTTTCAAATTTTGGACCAACATTTTTTTTTTTCACATTTTGGACCAAATTTATTTTTTTTTAATTTTGGACCAAATTTTTTTTTTCAAATTTTGGATCAAATCCTTTTTTTTTTCAAATTTTGGACCAACATTTTTTTTTCAAATTTTGGACCAACATTTTTTTTTCAAATTTTGGATCCATTTTTTTTTTCAAATTTTGGACCAAAAATTAAACAACAAAAAAAAATCGAAAAAGTTTTCCAGCCCTTTTTGCTCTGGGGCTCCACCTGCAGACATTTTATGGTACTGCAACCAGTAGTTCTTTGTAGATGTCATTCATGAAGTAGATATTTGAAATTGTTGATTTATGAAGTGGAAATGCTGGTCCTCAGTATGCAGCAAGTACAAGAGTGTGTGTGTGTGTGTGTGTGTGAAGGTGGGTGTCACAATGTACAGCTTATTTAGTTCTTTTTATTCAGTCATTTATTTATTTATTTATTTTCCGTCTAAAAGTTGAAAGAGACTGCAGGAGGTCGTAGCGCTCCATGGCTCGAGCGAGCGTCCCAGTGAATTCAGACTCTCTGTTGTAACTCTGCATCAAATCAGACGGCGCGTTTTCTCGCATGCCCTCTCGCACAGACCCCACCTACAGACGCATCGTGGACAGGATCCCATTCACGCGACAACGAAAAAAAAAGTGCCAGCTGGTGAGAGAAGATGTTCCCTTTCCCAGCGAGTGGCTGTGAACTTCACTCGAGCTGTTTTAGGCTCGCATAAAAAATTCAGCACTCTCTCTCTCTCTGAGCAACATTTGCCCTATATACAGCGTACAGTACACACATGCATCACACACATGCATCACACAACATTATTCATGGTGCGCACACACGTGACCGTGAATTAAACACACACATACACACACTTGATGAAGCTTGTCGTGGTTATTAGTTCAGTCATTTCATGATGAACTGAAGGCATTCTGACATGTTAGTGACTTGTTAGCATCCCCCCGAGGATTCATACAGTAAGATTTTCCGGGTCACCAGCGATTATTGCTAGTAAATCAGTTTAATACAAAGCCAGTTGTGTGTGTGTTTTGAATCAGCGACTGTGTACAAAAAAAGATGTCTCCTTCCAGTTTAAAAGGTGAAGCACAGGAAGTGTGGCGGTGTTTAGCTTCCATTGGCGACAACAGTTAGCATTTTTCTGAGGAGTTTTGACATGTTAGTGATTTGTTAGCATCCCCCCGAGGATTCATACAGTAAGATTTTCCAGGTCACCAGCGATTATTGCTAGTAAATCAGTTTAATACAAAGCCAATAGTGTGTGTGTGTGTTAAATCAGCGATGTGGCGGTGTTTAGCCTCTGTTGGCTACATTTTTCTGAGGAGTTTTTAAAGGAATACTTCACCGATTAGCATTTAGCTTTGTGTTACTAGAATACGGGTAGCATTTTTGAAAAATTGTGCTTCCCAAAATCAGTTTCCCCTGAGTCGAGAAATATCTTCATCGCTATGTTCCCCGCTTTCCCTCCAAAATGGATCTTCCGTTTCTCAGTTATTATGGAGATTTTTCAGGTCTCTACCTCGCGTTACGGTTACTGTTATGGTAATGGTGACGGGTAGAGGGCTGAGGGGATATAGCGCATCGTCACGCGACCACGGCTCCGTGGCGGTAATTACGTGCGAAAACATGCTCCAAAAAACACGTGCATTACCTTTCGTAGCTTTCTGTACGTATCTTTCATAGAAATTGAGGTGGAAAAATAATCCCTATATATTATTGGACCTGTTAAGTAAAAGCGGGGAACATAGGTACCATCCCTGTAATTGTTAGCAAAGATGGCGGACAATGTTTACGTTCTGGGAATGAGGTCCTTTCCCGCTACGGGTGGATTTAAAAAGTGTGGAATTAGCGTTACAGTTGTACACCAGTGTCACTGCACTCTTAGAAATAAGGGTTCCAAAATGGTCCTTCTACAAGGGCTGAGGTTCTACCTGGAACTATTTGCTTCTGAAAAACCCTTTCCAGAAGAAAGGGTTTTTCAAGGGTTCTTGGTAACACTAATGGTTCCAGTAAGAACCATTTTGATCCAGAGAACCCTTTAAAACCCCTTTCCTGAATAAAGGGTTTTAAAAGGGTTCTTGGTGGAACCCTCCAAAAGGGTTCCAAAAGGTTCTACCTGGAGCCAAAAAGGGTTCTCCTATGGGGACAAGCCGAAGAACCTTATATGGTTCTACTTAGCACTTTTATTTCTAAGAGTGTGGTTGGCACATAACCAAAAAAAGAATGAAGATAGTTCTCGAACTCAGGGGAAACTGAGGTTGGGAAGCACAATTTTTCAAAAATACTACCCCCATTCCAGTAATACAAAGCTAATCACAAATCGGTGGTCCCTTACCCTTTAATGGTCTCGACCACTAGTTCCAGGTCCTCTTTAACGGAACATGATGTCTCATTTGTAGATTATGTCCCCATTTATAGGACAATGGACAATAGAGCTACATATGAGTGGACACCTGTGTGATCGACAGCTAGTATCGTCCTGGTTGTCTGATTTACAGTTGATTAGGAGTGTGAGGAAATATCCAAACATCCATCCATCTTCTACTGCTTTATCCTCCACATGAGGGTCACCCTATGTCAATCTCAGTTGACATAGGGCGTCCATCACAGGGGCCACACATCGAGACAAACTGTACTACGACTACTGTAATACTGTATCAGTTATTTCGGACAATGGAAATATTCTAGTGGGTTTTGTGTTGTCCTGAATACTCGGACCAGGCTTTGACTTTCATTTGACATTCGATTTTTCTCCCACTCCTCTCAGCAGACAAAGAACAGTGCATATACTGTATATTGTTGTTGTTGTTTTAGATTCTCAATGTGCAGCCCTTACGATCTATAGGTTCAAACGAGGTGCTCGTGTGTGTGTGTGTGTGTGTGTGTGTGTGTGTGTGTGTCTGCATCGCTGAGGGAAAACGAGCATCTCTGCGAATATTAAGCAGGTCAACACCTCTGCTTCCCCATCCATTTTCATTAGGTCTTAATGACAGGAGCGGAGGGTTGGAACGCACCACACACCGAGGAGAGAGGAAGTCAGATTGAAAGAGTGAAAGGATATAGTTGTGCTCCCAGTGGAAAGACTTAACGAACCACGATCTGCCGTCCTCGATAATAATAAAACTCCCCTCTGCAGATATCACATCGTACTCCTATACATTAGCGCATTATCAGGTGGACGCGGCTGCGTATAAGTACTTCCTCTGTGTATTTACAGTGCTGGTGTAGGTGTGATGTAAGAGAGGTCTGAGCGGCACAAACACACATCAACATCAAAGCCCGTTTTTTTTCTCTACTCGAGGATTCAGCTCGTCTTAATGTGGCCAAGTCAGTGTGGGTTGCAGCACCTCTGCCAAGTCATCTCCAGCTGAAAAGACGTCCGGGGCATTTGCTCATTCTGACGGTACCCACATGTCTGCTCTCTCCACCGCCGCTCGAGTTATATCCACTCCAGAAACGCGATTTCATCCTCACTGCCTTTCATTCTGCGGCGTATCTGGGTCAGTCGGTGCACGGAGCCAAGCCGCGGCCATGTGTGCTCAAGTTGTGAAGAACAAAATCTCACCGCCGAAACATTTGGAATTGAATCGTTCTTTGCCTCTTAAATCTGAAGAAACTGGTATTAAACACCCACCGACTGCACGATACCTCCAGGATTTACTATAAATCCCATGATAACTTACATCATAATTTTGTAAAAAAAAATTACAGGTTTTATCCGTGGTAATTTACGACTTAATATCCACATTTTTAGGATTCATTGCTGTGGCAACCCCTAAAGGGAGAACCTGAAAGAAGAAGATTGTTAACTCTTTAACACGGAGCGTACAAGTGCATATTTGCATGACCGCAATTACGCGACGGTTTGTGCTGTTGGAAAAAATCCAACGGTTTCTGAGAGCTGAGAAGTTGCCACGTCGAAGCCAACGTGTGGTTATTAGGGTTAATTTACTCGTGCTGTTGCAGGAAGGCAGCAAATCAGTGTCTTTGTCACATTTTTATGGCCTGTTTTTGTACATTGAGACAAAGACTCAAACAAAGGTTAATATGTTGTATACTGTTCAAATTTCACATTTTAACACGCAAAATCCGGTATTTGTGTACAACTACAGGGTTTTTCTTCATTTTAAATTGTTGATACACTATTTTAGCGTGCAGTAAATTGGAAATAACTGCCAGATATTGACAGTTATTCTGGAAAATCATAGTAATGTCTGTACACTCTTAGAAATAAGGGTTCCAAAAGGGTCCTTCTACAAGGGCTGAGGTTCTACCTGGAACCATTTGCTTCTGAAAGACCCTTTCCCGAAGAAAGGTGTTTTCAAGGGTTCTTGGTAACACTAATGGTTCCAGTAAGAACAATTTTGATCCAGAGAACCCTTTAAAACCCCTTTCCTGGAAAAAGTTTTTTTAAAGGGTTCAAGGTGGAACCTTTATAAAAAGGTTCTATCTGGAGCCAAAAAGGGTTCTCCTTTGAGGACAGCCTTATATGGTTCTGCTTAGCACTTTTATTTCTAGGAGTGTATATCATTACTACTCTGAAGGTACAGTAAAATAAAGTAATTATTCAGAGAAATACTGCTAAATCGCAGTAATACATGACATAGCTGTTGCATCACAGTAAAAACGGCACAGTAACCTGTGGACTGTGACATTTACTGTAAATACACACACTGTAATTTGTTGTTACTGCGTCCAGCAGCCAGTAATTTACTGCGGATGTGAGGCTCCTGTGAATGGTTTGCTTTTTTCCCATTTGCATACTCGATTTAGCAGATCCTTAACGGGCGAGCTTGTAAAAAGCAGGACCCTTAAATCAA